>NW_022715767.1:627455-721988 GCF_011630105.1 Anneissia japonica
TGATGGTAAAAGAATATGTTTGTAATAAATAAAACCATGATGAAAATGCTTATATTTAGTTTCAAACACACGTGTATGGCCTATATTATAAATAAGATAAGCCCTATGTCGTATTGTTTTCTATATGTTGAGTGGGGTGGGGTGGGTATGGTAAATTACTAACAGGGGAAAATAAATACCCAAGACCTCTGTTACGTGCCTGGTGTTAGCGCCAATGTGTGCCCTTGTGCGGACAGGGGATGTGCAACCCCTCTGAAGCTGGAAACCTTGTTTTTGCAAAATAAATTTATGCAATTTGCTATTATAGGCCTAATCAATAAATTCCTCATCAACCGATATAACCTTAAACATTCTTGGAATTGACATAACATTACTGATGTCGTACACACCCTTCAGTGTGAAATGTGGCTCTCTTTGCAAGGACATCTAACATCTAAGGAAAGAAGAGCTTAGATTGGTACCAAATAAAATAATTTTGTTATCAACATTAATACATTATGCTAATTTTCATCTTTGTAAGTGCATAAGACAGTGCAAATTATTTCTGTGACAGTCTTTTGAAGTGTGTAAAGCTCCATTTATCCCATACATAGTCAAAATATTGGGGGGGATGATACAATGGACCATCCTCCCTTGTCAAATATTGGGGGGGGGGATATATCCTCCCATCCCCCGGGATCTACGCCTATGCTGTTAAAACGTGTAAAAAACCTTTGGTAAAATAATGACAGAAGGAAAGTTTACCATTTAGCAGTTCACAAGAATAATGCATGATGTGTCTAATTTATTGATTTTTTATTATCATCTTGAAAATAAGAGACCAACAAATAATTGTGTATCATGAAATATTATACTACAGACTTCATGGTTAAGTAAAATTTTTGAAGTGAGCCCTCTATCAATGTAATTCATAACTTGCTGTTGAATAATTACATCGAGGCTGGACTTGATCACCTATGCCAACACTGCAACAAAAGCTACCACTCTAGAATTGGGCTTATTCTATAGCCATATTAGAAAATGTGTTTTCCAACCAAATCGGCAATCATTTATTTATTTATTTGTTGTTTTTTTTCTTCAGGATGAATTATGCATTATCTCTTGAGATAAACTTGACAATTAGTAGTATAGTATTGAATATTTTGGGGTGACATTTGATATTATTTAATTGAAAGTTTATAAATAACATTCTTAATAAGATACAGGTTTTTGAATATTTAAAAACTGGGAGAAAAGGTGGAAAAAAGGGTGGTTATGCCCCTTTTATTTGAAAAATTTAAAAATCTGTATCTCATTGACTGCTTTCAAGTTTTTCGTTATGCTTTTTGTGTCTTCAAAAAATTAGGTGTACAACATATATAAAAAAAAATTTTCCTCCCGAGCCTGGCTTTAAGGAAACATATTAAAAATTGAAAGACATAAATTCATAAAAAATATTGTTGTAGTGATATTTTAATAGGGAGCCCTCTATCAGCATGAATACACATTGACATAGAACTTACAATAAATAATTGGGTTTTTTTTCTATAATAATTCATGGCTAATTGTATAATAATTAATTAATATATCTAATAAAATAAGAACGTATTATAAAAATCGAAGACATTTATTTTATAATAACCTTTGTTGTAATGAACATAAAATTGTATCTTGAATCGTTGATATTTTGATAGTGGGCCCTCTATCAACTTAAATACCCACTGATATAGAACTTATTCTAAATACTTTTTTCTCTACAATAATTCATAGACCAATTGTGTAATAATTGATTAATTAATTAATCTAATAACATGGGAACATAAATAAAAAGCGAAGACATATTTTTGATTACTTTTGTTGTAGTGAAAATGAATTTTATCTTCAATCTTGATATTTTGATATTGGGCCCTCTATCAACACAAATACCCATTGATATAGAACAGTAATTGTTGCTCTTTAGGTTTGAGCAATCTACCCTCATAAATTTCCCCTACCCTTAGCTAACATACTGTTACCCACGTACACCACTCATTATAAACTAATACTATTTCAACAATGTTTTGCGAGGGTGGCCCTTCCAGCCGAAACTGAATTTTTTGGAACCTTAGTGCACCAGCAACACAAGAAAATACTGAACAATACAAAAATCTATTATTTAGAATGCACACTTAAAATGATAAAAAAATGTAACCAGAACTTCAGGAAGATAACATAATCAGTACTGCAGCCGGCCAACTGTAATGGAGCTTTCCATGATCAAATTTCTGAGAAAGAAGAAATTTGACAGTGTTCTATTTTCAGAAACAATTGATAAAGATTCTAATTTATCAAATGCATATGATAAATTGTATTGAAGACTAGGCTATTCAATATTGAAGTTAATTAAGATTAATATTTTGATGAAGATGCATTTGTTACTTTATCTTTGGCTGTATGCAACAAAATGTCTCCACATACATTCTGATTAACCATTTTATTAATTAATTGCTTTGCTTTTTTTTTTTTTTTTTTTTTTTTTTTTTTTTTTTTTTTTTTTTTTTTTTTTTTTTTTTGCTTTTTTTTGCTTTTTTTTTGTATGAACGTAGCATGAATAGAGTAATAATATGTTTTGACATGGATTAGAATTCTATATGAAATACACAAAAAAACAAAGAAGAAGAAATCCTCATTGTCAAGGGTCAAAATTGAAAGATTGGTTTACGAAGTAATACATACAGTAGGTCTATACTGATATTCACTGGATTAAGGGCAGAAAATTCCCCTTAATAGGGGTGTTCCCTCAATAGGGATGTCCCAAAAGAGGGGTTGTACTGTATTTTAATCAGATTAGCAAAGCATAGGTACCAGTGATTTTTTTTTATTTACCTAAACAGAAGGGCTAACTTACCAACTGAATTAATTGGTTAATCGTGTTGAGTAAAGTATATATTTCAGGCCTGTACCACGGACTATTTAAGGGATAGTTTTCTAAGAGAGCTAGGGTCAAGAGTACTTAGATGCCCTAATCAAGTCCTGGGGGCAGAGCTTTTGTGGGATTAAGGGGGTGAATCCCCTGTAGCTGAGGTTATCTAGGCGTAAATGGTGAATTTCATAATTTTGGTCGCTTGGAGTGGATGGCTTGGTTTTTTAAGGGGTGGGAAGGGGTTTGCTCGAAAAGGGGATACTGCCAAATAATAAAACTCCCACAAATAGGTATCATTCCTTTTTTTTTTTTTAATCATTTTTGCTAATTTTGAGTGACTGGATATTTTAAAAACAATTAAACTTTTGCCATAATTAGTCCAGCTGTCTTTGGTCTGGAATATTGTATCTGTAATCATAATTTAGCTGATTGCATTTCCTGGGCAAAGGATTATATAGTCATTAGTGTTGGGCTGCTGTAGAGATTTGGTCAGCAAGATAATTCAGTGTTATTAAGGGCTTCAATTTGATGGAAATTTCAATGCCATTCACTTAATATCAGTAGGCCTATTAACCTTGTTCAATCTGCCTTAATTGAGTGGCAATTTATTTAATATTATACATGGAATATGTAACTTTGTTAATGGTTTCTTAGATTATGAATAATTTTGTAATGTGAAGCACCATAAGCAATGTAAGCAATCATGTACATCAGCTATGTACATACATCAGCTGAGTGGCGAATCTTGTAAAACACTGTCATCAGATGATCAGTGGAATCCAGCTGAGGTACTCGTGCTGTATGGGAGGATAATTGCTTTTACTCTGTGTATGATATATGGAATTGTGACTGTGAGAAGGTCATACTAAACAATGACATTGTATCAGTGATACTCTAGGTGGCTGTGTCACACGAATTCAACATCACAACAGCATTCCTGAGCAACTGAGCATGTGATCATTTTTTCTGGATGACTGCATATCTAGCTTACCATACAGACTTTAAAACTTCACTCTTCAAAGTCATGAATATTCAACGATCAGCAGGGTGTGTAACTGAAGACCAGCAGTATACTTGTGAATGACTTCCTGATCCAGAGAGTGTCTACCAGCAGAGTTCCGGGATCTTGTTTTCCGGTGGATCTAGGCCATACACTTGGTGAATCTCGTTGAGAAAACTTCTACTGGCTCTCTGGAGTACTGTAGATTCACAATTAAAGAGTTTTTCGAAGAAGAGTGGTCTAATTCAGTGATTATAATTTCCAGTTATAGGACACTATGGGAGATGTAAACTGTAATGAAGACAATTCATCCGATTCAGATAACAATGCTGATGCTACCACCAGTAGGCAAAGTTTTGTTTTGTCTTTTTGTTTATACGTAGTGAGGCATACCATGCCTAAGATAATTGTAGAATTTAAGAAATGGCAGTATAAAATAAGTTAATATTTCTTATATTTTTAAGTTTAATATATGTCATTAAAGCTACTAAATTGTCTACTTTCAATAAGATATTGGTACAATATAATTGCGTTGTATGCTAAATAGCTATTGTTAATATTTTATATTTCTGTAGTGCAAAATACCAAACTACATTAATGTTAAATACAATATTTTAATTGGTATCTATATATAGATATAGCCTTTCATACAATTTGTGTATGCTAATGTTTATCTGCAAAGAAGCATTGTGCTTGCACTGAATATGCTCAATTTTTAAAGCTGTTCATATTTTTTAATTTACTGTATATAAGCTTAAATAATAATCTTTTTATTTACATTTTTGTTTCACACATCATTTACAGACTTTTCAATATACTAGGGTTTGTATTGAGTGAAGAAATTTAATTCAAATTTATGTGCGATTGTGTCATTGTAAATCTTAAAGGATTCTCCAATCAGTGTTTGAATCTTCATGTTGATTTAATTTCGTAATCAATTAGACTTTGTTTACATATAGGGAAATTGCTGTTATCCTGTCGGTTCATACTATTACTACATATGTCTGTATAATTTCCATACCGATACCAAGGTAGTTTGCTGTGTTGGTATGGGTGCGGGGGAGCGTACGAAAATTGAGAAATTGAAATCCACCTACTTTAGTGGAAATAATTTACCACCATGAGTGGTAATCGCGTTAAAACCCTGCATCCCCCATGGATGCATTTTACTTACTAAGTCTTAGTATTCTATTTAAGTGAATGATAAAACTGTATATAGTCATAACAATGGAAAGAATACATGGTTTATGAAAAAATGAAATTGATTAATTAAACAATGGGAATTTATAACAAAACTTATTTATGCAGACAGTTAAGCCCACTGATATCACAGCAATGTTGCTTTCTCCATGTGGTATTACAAAGAATTTTGTTATCATAAATTTATGATTCATTCAATTTGCCGAAGCTATCAAAGCAACAGTATATTCCTTAGAGGTTATAAGATTTTCCAGTCTTTTTTTTTTATTTTTTTATCTTTTGTTGAGTATGGGTACTTTTCCAAGAGGTACAAATGTGTTTGTTATTATTTTTTTGAGGAGGAATAGTTGGCCTGAAAATCAATCATGCATTGATAATTCCTTTCAACCATAGACCTATAGTCAGAATGATAGCTGTCCTCCATCTACAGGATGGGGTCAAGTACATTATTGAAAATGGGCTGGTATAATTAAACTTAACTAGGATATAATCAAGTGGAGAGCTTTCTCATAGATAGATGTCATAATTATATTTCTGATCCTTCTATGTCTGTTAAAAATGTAAATATCCTGATCTTTCTATCCTTAATTGGCTCTTTTTTAAATTAAATATAATAAAAATGTTGCCCCAATCCTTCAGGTATATTCAAACGTAACTGGATTTTATGGTTAATAATAATTTAATAATACAGTATACTGCATAGGTTTTTTTAATATAACGCCCAATAATAATCTCTCAGAGCGCTGTTATATTCACAAAAATTAATAAATAAGTATCTTTGATTCTTGCGAAGATGAGTGTTTACATTTTTTGGTATGTAGGCCTGGTTAGAATTTTGTATGGTGGTAAGGCAAATTAGATAAGTTATCTCATACTCTTTCCTCAGTGGTAGACAGTAGTTGTTTGTAGTTCCTATATTGCGGTCTAAGAATGCACATGTTTTACCATTTTAAACCATAAAATCTTGCCTTAACAGGTGGCCCTTGTTTTTAGGACCCCCCCCCCCCCCTATTTCGGAAGGTTTCTGGAAACGTTAACAGTTTTTTCCTCTATAAAAAAAATACAGATATTCCTAGTGTGGTAAATAATAATTGCTAATAATTGAATGTTAAGTGATGGTGTAAGTGATGTTTATAGTCTTGTTGAAGGCTCTCTCTGTTGATATAAGTAGGTCTTTGTATTATTGAATAGCATGAGAATCACCTCAAGTCATGAAATACAAGAATAATCAATCCCTTCTCTGTTTACCGTTCTTTCTGGTTTCCATTGTACTGTACAGTATTAATTTGTCTTTCAAAGAACTGTTAACCTCATACACTGTCCTTCTATACATTGTTTATTGTCACATTATAATACGTCTTTGTTAAACTATTTTTGTTATTAGTTGGTTGTGTTAGTTTGACTAGTAAGCCCTCATAATTTCAACAATAATTATCATCCCAAATAAGAAAGTATAATACATACTCCAAGTATTGAAATACACGCCATCGTGTTGGGATTCAATATTTCGACATTAATTATGTCATCATCAATTATCATCCCATTGTCATAATAATTTTCACTATTATTTCCATCATATCATTGCCATCACCATTATCATCATCATCATCTTATATCATTATTATCATATATTATCATCATGAACCCATCATCATATCATTATTACCATGATAGTCATCATATCTCTTCATTCATCATTTGGCGTCATTATAATTACTGTATTTGTTGATGCTATTATCATTATCATTACTGTACATTTGGTTTGTAGTCCATGCATATATAATATTGAGGATTAAATGGACTAATACAAAACAACTCTTCCTATTATTTTAATATATTTTATTTAACCCCATCCACATTTTCCTAAACCACACTTCTTACCTGCCACGCTAATTGTGATGTTGAAAATCTTGATAACATTTTTTAATTGGATTTGTTTATATGAGTTTTAATTGATGAATTTATTTTATTAATAACTTTTACAACATTTGAACTCACTGAAAGAAGAACAAAGATCAATAAAATTTGACCTCGAACAAGGTCATGGCCACCAGGAAGTGCCTTCCATACCCATAGCAACAAGGTTTTAACCAGTATCCAGAAGTAATTCTATCTAGAGGCCTATGATAACTTATAATTTTCTGCTTGGTGTGGTCATTTGAATACTTAGGCAAATTGTATTTCCTCGTTATTTATTACAGTTTTATTCGATTAATTAATGACTCGTTCGATTATATCACCTTTAAGTTAGCTGTGTGTTAAATTATGCCATGCAAGCCCGTAGCCATGTCATTTCAAGGAAGGTTCTCTGGGCGTGGGATCCAGAGGTCTGCATAAGCCAGAGCAGTTTTTTGTGTTTAATGGGTCTATATAATGTTATAAAAGCAGTTATGTTTTGAAAAAGATATATTTAATAAAAAGGTGGTAATATAATAAAATTAGAAAATATTTTCTGATAATCGGCATGTTTAAATTACACCGAAAGAACCTCATCGCATTATGAATATCAATATACTTAACACATTTATTATTATAAAACAAAAGAAGCTATTATATATAAAGTAATTTACAAAGAATTATGTACTGTGCTTCTTTATAATATATAAAACATTTAAGAAGTGTTGTCTTGTTTTAACTTAAATAATGAATCTTCCCGTATATAATCAAATAGTAGCTGCCTGTTGCAAAATAAAGTAGGAGCTGAACTTCTTCTTGACTCTCATCTTGTACACTGAAAATAATAGTACTATTTTTAGTATATGACTACTGACACAGGGCCATCGTTAAATTAAGTCAGAGCCCAAAATATAGCATCATTCAATATGTCATCTGACATCATGGAAACCTAAACTTTTGCAATTATTTGCTATATACTAGGCCTAATTCGAAATTATTATTTTAAGACTTTAACCTAATACATACTGATTAATAATAGCCGAGATTTGATGCACATTTCAGAATTAATAATCGTTTTTAGTATATCTTACTGAATATTTATTGTCTACCAAATGAAATATGAATTATATATGAAATACAAAAAAGTCATTTATTCTACCACGTTTTATGATACTTTATCACTAAAAATTAACAATCACTCGTTTTGAAGCACTCCGTTTCTGTCTGCTGTTGAAAACAAACTTCCTAATTTTGTGACTGGCTATGATGACTGAGATGGACCATGTTGATTTATTAATAATATTTTGTTTGGGATGGAAAAAAGGAGAGTCAATTTCTCAAAAATGTTCCATCAGCAAATAGTTTAGTGTGAGCTATGGACAGTATGGCTATGGTATTTACTTAACACACAATCCACAATCAGGTCGCAAAACTTTAGCTGCATTTGGTGGATTAAGTCGCAAAACTTTAGCTTCGTTTGGTGGTGCCATTTACTCTAGGTAGACGGTGACCGGTTTTGTCACCGGTTGGTACATTTCTTGCAAACATTCAGCCAATGGCCAGTGAAAGTTGAGACGGCAGCCGGATTTTTATCGATGTTTGCCATCCTTAATTTCTGAAGCTGAGATATTCTGTGAATGTAGGCTTGTATCACAGGCTACAATTTACAAACGGGTGACCAAATAATTAATTTAGTCCTAAATTTTGATTTAATGCTGGGTAAGTTAAAAACAGACATTCCGTCCGAGTAGGACTCATTCAAAAATTTGAGGGGGTTCGCTAGAAAAGGGGGGTTCGCCCGAACCATAAAAAAAATCCCAAGCAAAAAATTTAAAATAATTATTTAAATATAATAAATGATAATAATTTACAGTAAGTAAAATAGACAACAGGCAGTGGAAGACTCAAAATTGAGTACTTTGTTTTGTGGAGAATATTCTTTTATTACCTACCATCTTCAATTTTATTATGTAGGGGAAAAAAATGTATAACCATACATCATATTCACATGTCTATAATGTACTTCACTGTATCCAACTTTTTGTTTGGTTATACAGGAGTTAGTACTTTGCTGGTGGTTAATAATTGTGTTAATCTTTAGCTGTGTTACTTCCAAGTAAACATGCTTAAATGTATTATCCTCTTTGACCATCAGTGATTTTCAACAAAGTAAACAAATTATGACTAGAGTGGCAGATGACTTCAAGAGTATGGTGAGCCCACAATGTTGTACTATCCAAATATCCTTATGTCCACAGAACCAATGGCAAATCTAGAATTGATTAATGGGGTTTTGCTCCAGTTTTGCAAGGTGTAAAACCGGTTGGTTAGAAGGGGGTCTGGCCCCCAGAAAATGTTTTTTCTTACTGGCCCTGAAGAATACGGTATTTCCCGCATTCAAAATATAGATCCTAATACGGCTAGATGATTGTGAAATGCATGTAAACAACACAATTCAGCAATCTCAAAATTAGAAAGAATATAATATATAGAAAGGTTCATATACAGATGTTTTAATAAGAATTAAAACAATATTTGGTTAAATGGGAGAATGCCAGAAATTACAATACTGTACTTTGGTTTTTATCTAAGGTAATTTAGCCAGGCCCTAGCATGGTTGTCCGGTTGCTGCACAGTTGATTCATGCTTGGTCTGGCCTCCGTCACTCTATCGGCGCTCAATCAATGACAGAAGATATCTACAGTAGGCCAAGGTAGTGGAAACTGATACCTGATCTAGTTTACAAATTTTTCAATTTGCATATACCCTTGGTATCAAGGGGTATGTAAAATTATGTCTTACTGTATATGAAAACGTGCATACTTTCTGAGTTATGGTAATATTTATTTTGTATAATTAGGTTTATACATTGCAAATAAATAAAGTATGCCACTGAAGACCAGAAAGTAAAACTAAGGATGTGTTTCTATAGCTGGCTAAGATGAACAATTTCTAGGAACAGTTCTTTGAAAGAATGATTCCCTATGGCAGTAGAAACAAGCGATATTTAAAAATCTGATCATTATCATGTCTAAGAATTGTTCTTGGGCACGGAATCAGTTCCATGTCCGGCTGGTCAAAAGTGATTTCTTGTGGCGCAGTTTCAGTGCTTTTAATTACAAACCAAATCCCATCTTTTTTCATTATTTTAATTCTGAACTTCATTTACTTTTGGTTTGCATGTAGGCTATGGTTTTTCAGCACATAGAAACAATACTGTGTTGTGCCTTGTACAACTATACCACCATTGTCATTACTAAATGTGAAAAATTAGAGGGTTGTCTTAAGATGCTTTAATAAAATATAAAAGAAGTGACATACATAACATAACAAAATATAATATACAAATATAATGTAGAACAAACTCAACCATAAAGAGAAGGCCATTATATTTATTTATTTATTTATTCAACTTTCTTTATTCTGGATGGTACGCTCAATGCAAATGCACTGGTTTTCGTTGTGGTCCAGTTATAACATAAAAAATACAAAAGTGATAAAATGAAAAGGAAAATATAAGGAAATTTTAACAAAAAGGACTTAATTACAAAATAGAGATTAATTGTTTTAGAGCATTTTTAAGTTATTTTGATTTAAATTCCGGAAATCCCTAGTTACGTTACTAGGTATTTCGTTCCAGTTCATGGATGCTCGATAGTGAAAGGTCCGTTTTCCTTGACAAATGTTCCACTGTGGAACTAAAAGATGATTATTTGTCTGACTTCGAGTATTTTTATCATCTTTGAGAAAAACAAAATCGTGTCCCAGAAATATATATATACTGTGCATATATATATATGTGTATGTATATATATATATAATTAATTTTTTACATTGCCTAAACGTTAGAATAATGTGAACATTTAGATGCCTCTTGAATTTTAATGCTGATACTCTGAACCTGTCATTTGGAAATATTGCTCACAATTTATACAATAACAGCTGGCTTGACAGGTACTTTTTTGTAATTTCTCTCTTTTTTATTACTGTCCAAAAATAGAAGCATACGGTTAGCTTTCTGGGACACGATTGATATAAAATATAAAAGGCACAACACAGATGATATAAAGTATATATGACATAACAAAGATAATGTCATTTGAAAATGGCATGACACAGATTATATAAAAGTACAAAATGTCATGATGTTTTAAAAATATTTATTTTAACATCTTAGTTTGCTATTCTTTTTTTTCAATAATGTGTTTTTATTTCTATAAATCATTTTGCTTCATGTATATTACTTTAAAAAGTATTTAGGCCTACCATAATAGTTACTGTATATACTGACAATTTTTTAACATTAATTACAGTATTTCAAAATTATCTGTTTATTGCAGCAGGTTAAAGTTATTCTCAATCACTCCCTACGATCATCTGTCACCTCAATCCTCCTTTCTTCCATTAATTTCTAAAATGTTCATTTATTAATATTTATAGATACACCTTACTAATGCCATAGAATAATGATGAGACAATGTTGATAATGGTTTATTTATTCAGACAACAAATAAAATGAATTTAATAAAGAAATAGAAATGAAGATTCTGTAGGTACTACAATCATCATGGTTCCTATTACTCTTCCCTTCTCCAATCTTCTTTTACCATTTATATTTTATTTTTCTATCTGACATTACTTGTGCAACAACTGGGCCTCTCGTCTATACTATTCTGAACATCACAAAACCTGTTAGGACCCTTACTATATATGCATTGCAAGATCTCCTCATGCCAAATTCATTTTAAATTATTTTTCCATCGAAGAAACCTCAAAACAACTCTTTTCCATTTTCCTTTTTCATTTTCATTATTTTCAGTTTTTTTTTTATAGACACCTGCTAGCATAGATCATTAGGGCCTCTGTAGATTTACAATAATAAACATGTACTGTTGTATCACATTAACAATTTTTTGATACCCTTTAATTGTTAGAAATTATACTCGATCTGGTCCAGTGCCTGCATCTACCACCCTTTGTCAGATTAGCTTGTGGTCGACATACTAAAGATATTTTGCTGATACAACCCTTATTGTGGATGCTGTTTCTAAGATTGTGATCTCAAAAGCACCGTTTAATCATCGTAAACCATAAATTAACTCCCCCCCCCAACACCTAATAAGAGTTTTTGAGCCCGCAATCTTAGAAGTCCCAGATAGCTCCTTTGATTATCGTGTGTTGACAAATTTCCGGAGCCACCTGGGGCCAAATGTCAAAGCCTTCAATGTAAAATATATTTCATTATATAATGCATATTTTATTTGAATATAGAAACAAAGCTAATGAAATTGTATTAATTCATTATTGTCAATAAATCAAATATAGGCTATTAAAATGATATATTAAATTGAACTTTTACAATGTTTTTTGTAACTCCAAATTATGTAATTTCATTTAGTTCACTGTAATGTATTCTTTCATTGATGCAAATATGTATTTTTAGTCTAGCTTGAAGTTCACTTTTAAACAACTTATTCTTGTATATTTAGTGAAGCCTTTGTTGCTTGACAGCATTTTAGTATTCAGTTTACATTGTTGATTACTATTTTAAAAAATGTCCTTAATGGATGAATCAAGACATTCTTAACTGCCAGGTTGAATCACATACTTGCCCAAGTAAAATGTTTCTTACTAGTTCTGGTACATTTCCTTGATCTGCCACTGAAGATGTTTGTTTTTTTTTGTACTCCATCATAATTTTGGCCCATAATTACTTCCACCCATGTCTTTCTGTCTGTCTGTTAGAAAGACTATGCAAAACTGAGGAATGGATCATCACAAAATTTAGTGTAATCTAAGAAAAAAATGATTAACTTTTGGGAAGGAAAGGCCAAGGTAACAGATATTCAAGTTTTTTCCTTTCAAGCATAAAATTAAAAAATGGTATTGCACATCATACATGGTTTGCATATTTTTCGGTATTCAGGTACAGGGCAGAGGTATGTACACTATGGAGTGATGCTCTAGTTAACTATTGTTCTAATACTATTATTCACTTTATCAAAATACAAATGCACTTAAAAATGCTATTAACAAATTGTGGTAAAAAAAATGGTTTGCAAGCTACAATAACAAATCAGATGAAAAATACATCTAAAAAAAAAAAAAAATCATGCTCGGTAAACACAAAGCATAACATAAAATGGAAATGATGTCTGAGAAGAGAGGAAGGTATATTGTTTCTATTAAGGAATTGTTTGTCATTATATAGCGTAATCTTCATATTTGCAAGTCATTTCATTGCCAATGATGTGAATAAAATACCATAAGGAAAATAATATAGGCCTATATATCCTGTTCCATGCACTATGGTAAACATTAAGCATCATAAGGTATGTTCTATTATATCATTATCTTAAATTTATATGGTTTTCAGCATCGGATAATAATAGGATACAAAAATAGAATGGAAATTAACAATTTGTTTTCCCTCTAGTCCTCAACCTCCTCCCCAAGTAAATTTGATTTGATTTATTTGATGTCGAACTCAGCAACACCACAAAAACCAGTATCATTTTGATAACTTCGATACCAACTCAATTTGATTTATTCGATATAAACTCAACAACAACAACAAAAAACAATTGAAACTTTTATGTTTATACACCATAACTACCATTATGAAGGGCCATAACATTATTTTAGTGAAAGTAAAACCGTTGTTATCCGACTAAAGTTCATTGATATAGTATTGACTATTAACGGAGTAATAATTGCTGACTTAAATATTTATTTTTAATTTGACATTCCCTTGTGTTCTTTTAATGTTCCCTCAACGCGAACACAAATATATTCTAAATTTAGCTTTTACTCATCTGCCATTAAGCTTTAAATGTACGTGTTTGGCGGACGATAGTTGTTTTCTTTTTTTTCACCTAAATTGTTTACCATAAATTTAATATTTAGATTATTGAACAAAGCCAATGAAGATATTGTTATGTTTGGTAATAAAGATTATTAGTAAAAATGCAAAAAAAAAAAAAAAAAAAGCGCTCTGATCTTCATGAAATAGCGCTATGTATAAGGTACAGTGCATTGTAACAGTAGCATAGCACAAATTCTGCATACAAAATATCTAATGACGTCAACTGATTCAAATATCACTCTAAATTAAATGATCTTGCAGTTAAAGTTGTTTTCCATGAGCTTTTAGAGCTATATTTGTCCTCATGATCATAAATTTGTCCGATGAATATACTACCTCTCGTGCCCTTTATGAATCATCGCAAATTTAGAGTTTACTACTGACTGCTGTATTGATGGTAGATTAACAATTGAAAGTGCTACTTGCAGAATGGTACTTATTACAAAATGATGATTAATACCAGTATTGAAAAAAAAAATTGTATTACAGAATGTTAATAATATGACATTGTTTATAAAGTGTTAGTGAAAAATATTATTGAAATATAATAGATGATTTTTATTTATTTTATTAAACTCTCTGCTTTGAAAATGCCATCATCGTATAAATTCCTCTTAAAGAACTTATTTGAAATAAATTCTCCTTAAATATATTTCCCACCTTTCTCTAAATGAGTAAACAATCTAATTGAAGCACCATACTGTCAGTAGTCTGTGAGTGTATACTTGTATTAAATACATATTGTGTTCGTCTTTCCAGAATATAAGAACAGAACAAGATCAGAGTTAACAGTTAAAACAGAAAAAAAGCAGTATTAATAAAATAAAACCACATAAATAAGCAATGTGTTACTCTATTAGAAATATGTTTGCTAGCCTCAGAGGTGATGGCATCTTGTAAATAAAGCTGAAATCATCATTATCTGAGAATTTTACAATAAAAGTTGTCAAATGATATACAACATTTCTTTGGCATATGGCAATATTACAAATTTGCGGCATATTTCTGCAAAATAATGGTTAGATAATATACTACCATCTAAGTACGTCATTGTAATTCACTCGTAAGAAACAAACAAACCCATAAAAGTGTTTATTAAACATCTAAATGGTCTTGATGGGTTTACCATTACGAATTCTGTAGCCGGTACACCGATACATCTTCGTACGGATTTTACTACTCAAAAAATAATGAGGCCAGTAGAGTAAATATTCTATATAGTGAAAAACTGTAATTTTTAGATTTATTTCTGCTCTTTAAATGTAGCTTCTGTGGTTTTGTTTAAAAATGAATGATTTATTAGTAATATTGTGTGTATATGTGTATGCAATTTAAAGCAAGACAAGATAATTCCTTGTATTGATGTTAATGACTTATGAAATATGGTCCTGTGTACCTATAAGCTAGGATAAGTTAAATCTTACCAGATTCACAGCCATCTAGCCAATGCTCACTGCGTACAATGTTGTAGTCGGAATTTATTGCTTCGCACAGTGTACACATATTACCATAATAATGCAAGAACATGTCTACAGTAACATCTAAATTTAATATACCGGTACCCACTATTATTATTAATATGTATTCTTTATATCCAAAATATTGACAAGTGCAAGTGTTTGATATCCTAGAAGGGATGAAGGTGCACATTAATGTATTGGCGAACACTATGTACAAGAATTCCTATATTAATGCATGAACGTCTACTGATTTTGAAAGTATACGTGTATATTTAATGTGTTTTCAGACAAAAAACACACAATATACATATATAAATTATAACCATGAGAATGGAGAACTCAGAATGAGTGAAAACAGTTGAGAACATTGTTGCGTGCTTCTACATCTCTGGACATGAAAATCGGTTTTTACAACAAATATAGCAATTGAATGTATTTACATTAATTAATTGAATCAGTTTAAGTTAATGTATAGTAAGTGTCCATTATTTGCTATTAACTTTAAAGAATAATTGGAAGAAATTAAAGCAGTAACTTAATGTATACTTATAGTAAATAATTACATTATGTCATTCATAAGTTTCATACATTTTATTAGATGCATTACTGCATTTGTATTATCTAGTAATTATAATACAGGTGTATTTATATTGCGTTTCATTGTCTGCAGATGTGCTTGGTCAATGGTCGTTTATTTATATAGCTCCTTACACAGAAAACCATCTCAAGGCGCTTTTGAAGCCACAAGACACAAAGACAAAAGAACGCAAATTGGGGTGGGGGAGTGCGCACCCCCAATTTTGAGATAGCGTCACCATCACTACCGTGTACACGCAGGTACCTCGGCGTCAGTTTGCTGGGCTCCGGTAGCTTCCACCAAGGATAAGCCTATGGCTCCCCTACTGGGCACTGCTTTATATGTTTTAAAAAAATATACACAAATTATAGTGAAAAAATATAGATTGTTCCTGTAGTTAGATGGGTAAGATGCTTGCTCTTCCATTTCAGGTGTCTTGACAGTGATACATATCGATTGTTGGTAATCCTTGTCCCATGTCAAATATACATAATATAAATAATATCAAGATAATAATATTAATATAAGCGAGTGTATGAATTTACTGTCTTATACATTTTGAAAAAAAAATTACTGCAATGATTCTATGCATAATAGGTAAATCGTGACATCATCACTGCAACCAATGTTATTTTCTTACCCCTAACTATGCACTAATTTTTCTTTAGTGCATGGTTTATTTTGTTCAAAATTTTGTCTGATCTTTAAAAATCTATCTTGTAATATTGAAACTTCACCAGTTTTTATATTTAAAAAGAGCTCTTGTGATTTTTATTGTTTACTTCGATGCTCATGTACAATAGTTGGCAGAGGTATGTACACCTACAATCCTGGATACATACATGTACACTGCACTGTAGAGTATACATTGTTACTATCTATTGATTTTATGATCTTCCTTGAATCCAATTTTAATTTTTAATTTATATTGCTGTTGTATTTTATGGAATTTTCAAATTTTAATCTGATCTTTAATTAAAACCAATGTCTGATCATGGTATCCAGATCAAATCAAATAGCAATAAAATAGATAAATATTTGTGTGTACAAATGTACTGTGCATACAAAATTACGCTGTTAGGTATATATATTCTATAATATATAGTACTCATTTTTGATGTGTCAATACATTATTATCAAGTGATTCTGCTTTGTTTCTACTGGCTTATTATACTACCAGTCAGATATCCAGGTGTTTGGCAAATAGCCACATTCTGCCCAAGTCAGGTCGTTTTTGAACATTATATATTTTATTATGGTTTACTGCATTGTGCTACAATACAGTGTACTTATAATTGTATTGTCTTGCTTTAACATTGAAGCCTTTGAAGTACAAAAGACAAGCCAGTGGCAAGGCTTTTCTTGAATTATATAGCTCAGTCTTGATGATATATTAGATAATAAACTATGCGTTATCCTTGAGGCAAGTTTTGTATTTAAATGTATAATTTATTTTTAAAAATTGAAAATATGCATTATGAACAATAAGTTATCCTGACATACAGTTATTATAAAGTTTTTTTGTGATATTATCCAACAAATTGTATTTTTCATTAGAGATGTACTGCAGTAAAATCCTCATAAGGTAAAAAAAAAATAAAATAAAATAAAAACAAGTCTAAATAATTACCCTTCCAATTAATGACCACCTCTAATTAAAGACCAATTTTCTGTGGTCCCAAATTAACAATTCTCTTGTATTTATTATTCCAAAGAAAATAAAGCTGCTACTAGTCTCAAAAGTGGTCTCTATTGGAGGGAGACCTGTAGCTTAAAAAGATTAAAAATATTTATGAACATTGTTATGGGAATCATATCCATACAGCCTGTTACTGTCATAACAGACTATTGAAAATAAAAAGTTAAACGAACGCTTGTTAATATAAAGATAACATTTTTGGTTTAAACATATTGTAAATTTATGTTATTTGAAATAAGCACATGATAAGCAATACAAAGTACTACAGACCAGTTGTATTGAAAAAAAATGTAGGGCATAGGGGAAAAACAATATGTGAGACTGTGATGCGGTCAATCTCACAAGCCAGGTATGACATAGTCGGCTTACAAAACACCTCGAGGCACATTAGCATAGACTCGCAGTCAACAACCGATCATTTAATGCACAGATTCTGCATCGGATTTTGCACACAGTAAAATCTATGTTTATATCTAATGAGGGCGGTATTTCCAGCAGTGTTGGTAATACACCATAATCACACCTTTTATGAGGATTGGGGAGAACAGTTGTTTTTTTTCTACAAGCTAGAATTATCATATGTGTTTTTCCTTGATTGAACCAAGGACTTTCTGATTTGAAAGCAAGTACCTTAACCAGAAATTGTGTGCACTGTTAAAAAATGATCATTAATTCCTTCTTCATTTATGGGAGTAGACATCGGCTTATGGTTAAACATTTAGAACAGCAAATTATGATTAGTTCATTTGAACTCTACAATATCCATTGATGTAATATGAGCTAGTATAAGGCATATCATTTGAACTTGTGCACACTTTCATTTCATTTTTGGATGAATTTCATAAATTTTACAAATAACCAAATAATTTTTTAAATTATAAAATTATATGGTCATTATGTGTGTTCATTCTTATTTTGGATTAAAATATTTTGTAATAAACTTTAAATAATTATTTTTTTTAAAGTCTACTAGGAATTATAATAGAGTATATTGTATGTGTTAAAAACTTTTGTTTTGTATATATATCATGGTACGTTTTTATTTCAACAATATAAACAAAAGTTAAGGTGATTGCTGTTATCAGTCTGTGATAACAATTTGGAAATCTCAAATATTACTGGTAAATTAGAGTTCTTTTATTTAATAATTATTTAATAAGGATTAAATAACTATCAACATCTAATGAGACACATATTCAACTAATAAGGCTTTTGCTTATCTTTTAGAAAAATTGATTACTAGCCACTTTATGCAAAATAAAAATATTGTGGATATATATGTATATCTTTAAATTCTGTGTACTTTAGATGAGCAATAGACGGTACTTGATAGCTTATTTCCATTTTGTTTCGTGAAGTCCACTCACAATTACGTGCAAATGAATTAACGTAGCAAAAGTACAGTAATAATAGTATGTCAGATCCCATTATGATGGCTTGGAGCATGCATATTTTCTCAAATAATTACATGTGTATCTTTTGTCTACTGAATAGAAAGCTGCATCCAATTTTCCCTTTTCTTTCATACCTAATACTAGCCTTATTTTTACCTTTGCTTTTTCCATCTGCTGTTTTTGCTGACGTACAAGTCGACCTATAACTTTTATTATGATTAGTTTGTGCCTTATAAATTGGCAAGTCAATTGTTGTTAAAATGAGAACTAAAAAATGATTACAGTGTTTTCATTGTTTTTCATTTCTTATTGATGATAGCTGGATGAGAAGTTCATTGAATGTGTATCACTATCATACTGTTGGCTCTCGAACTGGCATAATTCAATTTGAGCATGTATTCCTTCTTGGCTATTAAAGGAGCATGTGACCTGACGTCTAGGCTTCAGTAAACCATAATGTCTCCCCAAAATTTAGCTTGTTAAAAATGTAAACATCCTGAAAAGTTCATCCCTGATTGGATGTGATGTGATGTAATGATATGCTATCAGATTTGTATCTGTCAAGCTCAAATACATTTGATCAGACGTTGTCTAATAGTATAAAATCCTTGTTTCTGACATCTGATTAAATAAATTTGTGTTGGACTGTTCTACATCAGTCTATAACCATAAAAAATCTAATAGTGTATTGCAGGTTGTAGAATCTACTTTCTGCTATTAATGTAAATGACAGCTCACAAGAGAGCCTCTTAAAGATCTTCAAATTATTTTGAAACCTGTTCACTGCCAGATATGTATCCAGCCAATACTTATCTCAGCTTGTCTAATTAATATTTGATTGATTTGTTTGTCAGTTGTTAGATGTATGTCAAAAAATTGTCATGCACACATCATGACTGCATGAGACCGCAGCAAGACGATGCTGAACATTTTAATAATTAATGAGCAACAATATGAGCGTTATACTTACCATTAGGTTCATCTATTAAGAAGCTGTTTTACTCGGTTAAGTATTAACGTAAACAAGATTGGTTCATGTAGGACTTGGATCCACTGACGTATTTAATGTGATTCGGTGTATTCGACCACATTTTATTGTTTAATTAGAGTGACAGTTGCACAAGTTGTCATATATCATAGTACGATCTGTGAGCGGCCACACCCGGAGCGAATGCAGGGTGGGGGTTCAGGTGGTGTGTTCACACCCCCCTAAATTGTATTAAGAAAAGTAATTTATGTATCGATGTATTATTATGAACAAAATACTGGTAAGATTTTTAAAGTAAGCATTTGGTTTGTAAGCACTTGGTTTGTATACCAAGTTAGGTCAGTCTATTATACTGTAGTTAAGTTTTGTAGTTTTGTTTTGCATCTATGCAGGCCTCATCTGCATTGAGCATAAGGTTTTGTCAATATTATGTTGCAGCTATAGTTTGACTGAAATAAATATTGAAGATTGATCAGATAAACTATTTTTACTTTAATGAAAGGAATTTACTATTTAAATCAGAAAATCAATAAATTATAGAATATTATAATTATTAAAATAAATACTTTTAAAAAATAACAAAATATTAATTTAACAAAAAAATCCGAAAATCTTTCAAATTGTTAATGAGAAACAATTGCATTAAAATGCTGTCATGTTGGTAGTAATTTCATATCTGCAATAACTGACAAAAAAAAATAGTACATTTTGAAAAATATTTCAAAAATAAATTTGTTTGGCTATTATATATGTATTGCAATTAGAGATTATTGTGAGTGAGTGAACTAATGGTGATCAGAAGAGCTACCAACTTTATGTCCACAGATCTTTTGGCTTTACTGATTATATTGATCTTTATACAAGACACAAAATCCTTATTAATTATTGATATAGGCTTATGAAAAGATTAGTGTTATAATTACCTAAATAAAGATGTGGTTAATGACACTGCTACTAGTTGATGTATTATGACTAGAAGTACGTCAGTATCGTACTTTTCTCTTCCCCGTAGCGAACTTTCCACCTGTAGAAACAAGAATTACGTTCTAGTAGTAAACTCTACCTACCGATATCGTACTGTACATAAAATACAGTTTTTGATTTTACCAATGGTGTACTGGAGGCTTTTTTGGTGTTATACATACTTGGATTTGGTATTTGCCATTCCATGACAGGAATATCTGGCTGTCATTGACTGATAAACAGTTGACTAAATACACTGCTGATATACTTATATGTTTTAATAAATATGTGCTGTACATTTGGGGAAACTTTGAGACAAATTTTCTGTGGTTGAATTTGTACGAGACTACTGAGGATACTTTGAGTGAAAGGAAAAGTTTATTGAGGAATTGTTGACGATGACGTGTATGAAACCTTAAACACAAAGTGTAGTTCTTCTGTATGACATTTTTTTTCATGCGAATAACCTTTGGAATATATTTAATTTGATGCTGCTTGACCAAGCCACTCTTTGATATTTAAGAAGCGACAGACTTTCACAAAATTGATTTTATATCAAGTGACCAGAGTAAAAAGTATTTGTACGAAATGCCAAAAGCTGTGTATCAAATTCTGTTCAACATTATAAATTATACTTTTTTCAGTGTAATTTTGTAAATCCAGGCATTGTTGTACTTACAAGCAAAATATAGGAATATGATGCTTTTCCGACAATTTGTGTTATTTATCATACATTTGGTGAAATAAATACTGAACTGAACAATGGAATTAACTGAATTTCTTACAATCTATTTTTTCAGTGATTTGAAAGTGAATAGTATCACTTTTGAGATAACATTTACTTTGTTTTTTTCTTAAATTTATTGTGTGATATTTTATAATAAAGGTCATGTTGTTTTATCAAGTAGGATTTTGTATGCATTTTGATGCAGTTGGTCTTGCTCATGTTGTGTTAATCTGTTTAAAGTAGAGTGTATCTTTTAATGCGCATCTTAAAAGATTCCAGCCTACGCAATTTCATACATAAAATTTGGATTTGCTAAAAAAATATTGGATTTTATTATCTCTTCATCACAAAGTAAGTTGCATGTGATGTATTGCTGGAGAGATGAACTAATAACTCAGGATAGCGAGTATATTCTCTGTACTGAAAACAACAACTAATTTCTGTAGTCAGAAGTTAGATGTGTGACATAATAATAATAATAATAATAATAATAATAATAATAATAATATTTATTTGGCAATCAAGAACAATTTTAGCCTGGAGTGAGGATAGGCACAAGCCCAAACAGATACTGCACTCACGCCACCTTAAAAATAATAAAGAAACTGTACACAAACATTAATTACACAACCAGTCAAGTTTTTGTAATTAAACAAAAATAAGAATAAAAACAGGAAAACTATTAATTACAAACAATATGCTATTACAATACTACTAATATAATGAAATATAGTACAGTACTGTACTTAGTTAATAATAATAATCCAATCTGAAACTATTTTTTGTTCATATTTTGGAAAATAATAATAAGCTCGCTCTTTCTAATAAAAAAGTTTTATTGTGATGTATAAGAGACAGTCTTTACGGTGGCTGGGTAGTCTCGGACCACGCCCATACCATACTCAATTCAGCACAATGATGCTGCAAGTTATGGGTTATTCCACTTTTACCTACCTCTACCCGCATGAGACTTTTTTGTTATAAGCATTATAGTATGTTTTTATTATTGTAATTGTTATTAGTATTGATGTTAATTATTAATACTTTTATTGTTACTAATATTTGATATTGATTAATATTAGCACTAGTCATGATTGGAATATAAAATATATTATATTAGAAATAGATAAGACTGCTGAAAATAAATATCTTGGTATATAGAGAAAGGTAATTTGTGGAATTGCTATACAAACTAACCAGCAACTTCAATATTTGTTAAGTATTACATAATATTGTAAACAATAGTTTTATCAGTATGCAGTTATCACTTACTATAATCATGGAGGAAAGAAAAGTTGTTATATAATTTAGGGGACTGTCCTCTTAAGATACTCAGTTCTTATGAAAGTAGCACAGCAATGGTGTGGCTCATATTGTTGTGAATATTAAGAATAATATAATGTGAAATATAGACAAGTGGTATGCTGTATGTGAAGATAACATAACATACAAGTGAAATAATTCCATTAAGACTATCAGATCTGGTACAGTAGGTCAGTTTCCATGAATTAAGAAATGTCATAAAAATTAATTTGTTTTCAGTGTTTTCAACTTATGTACCAGTACTGTACTACATGGTTATATGGTTTATGTTTATTGATTTTCAGGCAATGTGTGCATCACACGAGTACTGGGGATATATTCTAATTGTGTTATTTACACAGTATTTGTATGGTGTTAATTTGTGTTTTGATATTTATTATTTGTACATATTATTTTGCCAGGATCATGATCAAAGATTCTTAGAATTGGAAAGCAAATATCTGATCAACAAGCAGTAAAATCAAACAATTGTAAAAAAAAAAAAGATATAGATATCAATGTTATATAAATAAAAGTAAATCAATTTATGTGATGCAAATACAATTTTTATTGACTTCAAAGCCACTAGATGAGCTGACATTATATTTGTAAATTTATGTATAGGCTACATATGATGGTAAAATTTTAAATTATTTTGTATATAATAGATTTTGTCAATAACAATACCATTCTATTTTGTTTTTAATTGTAATTTTGAGTTTTAAATCTTCTGATCTTTATGATCCATTGATTATTTCTGTGTGATAAACCAATTTCTTTCACTTACATGTGACATTTCGATCTAATCACATCAGTTCTTCATCATCTACTGTGATCAATAATAGTAGAAAGTGAAATAAATTAGTTTATCAAAAAGAAATAATCAATATTACATTATATATTTCAAACCAGATGAAATGGATTTTCCTTTTCCATCAGTATTCAAAATGTTACAGAACAAATGCATAACATAATCCTTAATATTAAAATGTTGTGCTTAAGTACAATAACTGCCTGTATTATTAAGTGAAGTGCATACTCAGTAGAAGCGATTATTAGAGACAGTGATGACAAAGGATAGTGGGTTGTCATTGACCATGTTGAGATCGCAAGTACAATATTACCACATCTTATCTGGCTGAACAAAAGAAATGCTGTAATTGGTTTAGCAATTATAAAATCTAGATGTTAATATTTATGTTTATTACTCTACTAAAGGCCTTTTTGAAAGAATTAATAATGAACTTTTTATATTATTTAATGCTTTTTATTTTAACAGATGAAATTGATATTGTATTTTAGACCAGTAAATATTATTAACAAATTTAATTCAAAGTTTTACCATATTGACAGATTGTGTTTAAGAAAAGGAGTCAAATTTTTTTCATGAATGTTATTTTTATTTATAATATTATAATTATGAATAATAATTATTTTTATATTATTGTTAGTATTGTTGTATTGTTTAAGAAAATAGACAGAATTGTTTATATTGTTTCTAAGGTCCCGTAAAAAAAAAAACAAAAGAGTAAACGTAGGTTGGTAAACTTGTGTGTTGTTAAATTTTATTGAAAACCCAGGAAGATCCATTGACACCTACTATAGAATTGTCTCCCTATTTTTAACTGGTTGTAGTTCATAACTTTAGGGTTATGAGTTTGAATCATTCCTACTTGGTCTTTTTAGCCTATGACTACAGTTCGCCCTCCACTTTGGGACCTGAAAGTTTGGGGTGGGCTCGGGAGTTAAGTCTCCTTAGAGGGATTAGCTTTGTGTTGAATGATTGACGATTGTTATTTGGTTCTTTCGAATAGTGGTCTCGAATTAGAGGTAGGGTATAGTATGTTGAGTACATTTCACATTGCAGCACATCCTAGATAGATGATGTTGCATGTTACAGATCTAGTTAGGTAATAACATTATTCTTATTTTTCTTAGGGTTTATTGTTAATTTTTCATGTACTAATATACAAGTACTAAATTATTATAATATATTATAATCCTGCCATTGAATATACTGTACATGGGTCCTGTAGTTATGTAATAACACTAGAACCCATAATGATGTAGTCCATTATGCACTTACTATCTACCTGTACCTCTTAATAAACCAAAAGTATTATCTAATGGATGTAAGTGCATTAGATGATCGAAACAAAGTTGGAAACAGTAATTTTGATGGTGAACTATATGAAACGGATTACAGGTGCCGATGACGTTTATTAATTGTACTAATTAGTGACTGAAAATAGTTAAAGTGCACCATAAACACAAGTTGAAACCAATTACAAGCAATTTAGTTTACCAGTGTACACTTAAATTGACAGTGGCACATGTCCAGGTGTATATAAATTAGGTTACACGTTCTAGATCACAGCCAATCACATGATGGAGAATTCAGGATGGTTCAGATAAAATCTAGAATTTACATTTTTTCATATCAGTCTTTGTACTATCAGACCAAAAAAAAAAATGCCTTTGGAAGCTGGAGGCTTAAGAGATCGTGGAACAGATTAGCATAGCTGTAGATCGATCTACAACCTTTTGAATTTCCCGAGTCACAAAGCATCAAGACAACGGTATTATATTTCTTTCTTTTTTTTTTGACTTGTCGAGCATAAAACTAAAAATGTATGCCAATATTTGACCTGGTTTGTGATATTTAAAGTAATGTAAAATACAGTCAATGGGGCTTTAAATTTTCAATTTATAATATGAAAATCATTCTTAATATCTAAGAAGAAATGTTTCTTTACAATAAAATTTGAATTGTCTTCAGCTTAGATAATGTTTTTACTTTCATACCATATGCATATATCCTTGCCATATGCAACCAGGTTTACCAATAGAGGAAGTGGAAAGAAGGAAAGAGGTCATATCGTAGCCTTCCTGAGCCCAACCCCAAAGTAACCACATTATAATCGACAGCCTACATTACAATAGTGACTCTTATTTAATAAAACAAAAACTTTTTTATGAAGTTCGGCGACCTAAGCTCTGTCATGTACAGTATTTAATATCTGAAGACATACATTTTTCAACTTTGGTATCCCACAATTAATATAACATATAAAACGTTTTATCAATCACATGATTTGTCTCCTTAATTTTAATAGCTCTTTGTGAAGCCTATAAAACAACAGGTTACATAACCAAAATATTGAGTATTCACCATTTAGGATATTTACATTCAATTTCTTTATATAGCATATGACATTTTTTTATCCCGGTGTCTCCCCTCCCCACCAGCCCCTCCCTCATCCAAACACAGTTATATTCTCTGATGTTAGTCATTGCTAGCCACACTTGATTTTGTTCATTATAGTAACTTCAATAGAAAGGAAAGAGGCAGTCACAAAAAACAATGAAGTAGGAGTTTAATTTTCTTAGTCTACAATAATGCAAAGTACTATAGCTGTTTGTTGAAAAATACTTAACTTATTACACAACTGTTTGATTTCTGTAAGACGATAGATTGATGTCACAGGGATTGTAACATATTATTTCTGTGAACCCACGTTGTCCTCCAAGGAGACATTTGATAAGTATTAAACTACTTGTGACATATTAAACCTTTGATTTTTATCCTAATAAACCTTTTAAAGGGATTCAACTTTATATGTTTTCTAAACAGTTGATTACATAACGTGTTCTCCACATGCTGACTTCTTATCTGTAGATTGCTTTTTAGAAAAGTAGTATTTATCCTAAATAAAAGCCAATATTTTATATTTTTTAAGTGGTGAATTTAGAGGGGGCGTAAGGGGTATATACCTCTATATTTTTTGTAAAACAATTTGTTTTATAAAGCTTATCAGAAAATTACCATTTTAAATAGTAAAAATCAATCAAATACAAATTAAAAATAACGAAGGTGCTATAGGTTTAAGGGGGATTCACCCCTTGAACCACTACCAGGGGCTCTTCCCTGAGACTCTCACTTAGTTTGCATATTCATGCCCCCCCCCCCCCCCATCTTACTGGGCTGGATCTGTCCCTGAGTATTGTAGAAAGTCAGCCTAAGCTACTCATTCAAGATATACACTGGGCTTTTGTCCAAAGAAAGGCTGGTATGTAAAATTGGGCATAAAGTAGGAGTAGGGATATATACCAGAGGAATTACAGTATAAGAAAGTATGGAACCACCCAAAAAAAGCAGTGCCTGCACCAGAGGTGGCACATGGAGCTTAAAGCCCCATCAGACAGGCCAAGCCACTTCTCAATTGGCCACAGCCATTGAAAGGTACCATGGGGAAAGGCATCTGCAACCCCCTTCTAAACAGGATAGAACCACCCCTCCCCTCAGGCTAATTCTATGACAGCCACCACGAAGACAGTTAAAGCAACCATGATTCAGTACCTCACAAAGTTAATTCCTTTATTATCAGTAGAAAACTATTCACTGCTGTAAGATATCCACTTTAAATTTTCAATTTAGCTGTGATGGGATAGGAGATATAAGAAGAAAGGTACAAAGAGATAAGAAAAAAGGAGATATGATAAAAAATTTATTGAACATTAATTCTCAAATGTGGCTCTACAATCAAAGCTAATATAAAGGCTCTCATAAAAAAAAAGTACAATTATAGCCTCGTGGTTCTTAATTAATTTATTTGAAGGGCCAAATTATTTTTAGATTTGATGTCATGGACCAAGTAAACTTGCTATAATTTATGAACCTAAGGTAAAATTCTGAGATGCTGTGGCCGAAGGCCCCTGTTGGCCACACAGGAGTTTCAAGTTTTTTTGGCAATTTCAAATTCTATTCTGTTTGTACTGTACACAACTAATAATTTTGTAATTTTTAATGCTTAAGGCCTGTAATCGATCGTACGGCTTCATGTTCTGTAAAAGTTACATATGATTTTTATTTTTCCCTAACGAATGTGTCAGGCTCCGGAGGAAAAAAAAATTTTGATATCTTGTAGAACTGATTTTTCTAAGACAGAAAAAAGTTGTTTGACGAAAAACTGGGGAACGGTGAATGAGATACAGATTTTTTAATATTTAAAAACTGGGGGAAAAAGGGGCGTAACTGCCCATTTTTTTGAGAGAGCTCTCCCTGACGGGAATCTGCCTCTGTAACTGACACCACCACTTAATTTCAATTCATGCAAAATTAGAGTTTGTTGGAAACTGACGGTTTTAAATAGCATGATAATATTACTTAGCGTAGGCCTAATTATAAGCAAGCATATACAGATTTGAAATAAAAAAATAAAGCATATTTTCATGTCAAAAATATTTTTCAGCGTCGCTGGATGTTTAATGTTGTTGGTGACTGGTAATAGAACTTGTCATGTCCTTTCTTTGTGCAGGTGTAACTGTCTAGGCAAAGTATCATTTTCTGAATTGGGCTTTTTTTCCTTATCAGAGTAAAACTAGGTATTTTTGTCTATCAGATTGACCTTGCTTCTTACGCCTAACAAAATATTGTTACCTTCTCGGACATCATACATACAAGAATCCCTGGAAATAGTAATCCTGTAGGAGTATTTTCAAACCAAACATGAAGTTACAGGCATGATCGTGACAAAAACACATTTCTTTTTATCAGCCATACAAAGTTTGCTCAACTTAAAATTATGTGGCATCATATATCTGTGTGATTTCACCTATCCTATATCTACCAAAAACCAGGGCTTTAAAGCCTAAAAAAATGTTGTCTATACAATCTAGATCTACTCAAAATGAAAAAAAGTCTCTGAAAAAGTTTTTATTTTTAATTTTCTATGTCATATTTTACCTGAAATAAAGTCTACCAATCTTTTGGCATTTGTTGATTTGTTGGTAACGGTTTAAATTCTATATCTGGGTGGGGGTTACCCCTACTTTACATTGGACCAAGTGTTGTGTTTTTGCCTTCACTTTATTGAAAAAATATTCATCAAATATTTATTAATTTTAGATTAAATATATTTTTTAATAATTTAATTTTTACTCGCGAACGAGCATACTGTGAATTGAACCGCCGGCCGCCTATTAAAAACCAGGGATATAGACTTTTATAGCAAAAATTTTGTAATTTTGGGGGCCTGGGGATGTGCAAGATTTTTTTGGAGGGACACATACACTCCTTCCCACACCTCCATCAATAGATATGCCATTAATTATGCAGTTTGTCGTGAGTTATTTTTAGTTGTGAGAACATTGTATTTATTAGGATTTGTACCCTTAGGCCCTCAGATTTGAAGGCAAATATTTTAACAACCAAACTACATTTCTTTTTAAAATCTTCTATGCCCCATGCCGGTGTTGGTATTGTCGCCACAATTCTTTCTTTTGGTATTCTGTTACTGTCAATCTGAGATATATGTGAAGTCATGTAGACATAGCTCTTTACAGTAAATGTATTATTTAATGTGTTACATGAATATTTGATTTGAATAAAATCAATATTTATGCTACTCTGTAATTCACACCAATGAATTGTATATTATAAGCATATGATATTTTACTTGTATGAAAAATGAATCCTATTCTTTGTATTAGTAATCTAATATTTTTACTGTATGGGTTAATAATATGTAAATAATTTAATTATTTTGTAATGACACATCTTGCTTTTTCCGTTTTCTGCAATTAAATTGTATGTCATCCCGATCTTTCTCATTTATTGTTTTATTGTTATTTTGTAATGGGCAATTTAGAATATCAGGGATATGGGCTCGCAGTATACCATGATGCATATTATTAATAAGATATGCATGTGTGAAAGCAGTTTGCAGAATATTCACTTAACATCAAGGTCAAAAACTTTTTTTTATGAGAGACCTCGATTCCAAGAATTTATTTAAATATTGAAGGTTTTATGATTACCTTCAGTACAGACCTTTAGAATGTACTTTACGATGTGCATGAAAAGAATTTCCGTCTCGCACTCGCATTCACAACGCGAGAGCAACATACACATTCATTTTACACTTGAATGTGTAACCAGAACTTCCTACTTTCAACCTGAACATGAAACCTTTAACCTGAACACACAAACCTCAACCTGAGCATGCAACTTTAACCATGTAAGCACCACATACAACCGGTTTAACCATGTAAGCACCACATACAAGCGGTTTAACCATGAAGCACCACATACAACCGGAACAGGCAACCTGCACATACTGTACTGTCTGCTAATGCAAATTAAAACCTTCAGTTTATGTGATCTATGCAAGTATTATTTGCATAATGTTCAGAATGAAAACAACATAATATTCAAAACCCATTATAAAAAGAAAGTATAGATTAATTATGCTTCATTATTATAACTCTTTCATTTCAAAAAGGAATAAATTAGTCATTAGTCTTATATGTTGAGACAAGTAGTCTTCTTTGATTGAACAAGTTACTGTACTGTAAGAGTTGCTTACAGCTTGGGAAAAGAGTAGATGATTGTCTCCCGGTTTTCTGCCCAATCACCACCAGAAGGACCCACTGGAAATAAGTGTTTTATGGGGTTTTCTTGGAGTTTACACCAAGTAAATCCATCCATCTATAAACCTAGTGGAAATTTAGCAATGAGACACCATTTTTACTGTACACTTGTAGAGGTTTGAAGATGAAGTTGTAGTATGAGTCTCCTTGTTTCAATGACATATACAGGGAGCGCAGAAGTCTTCGCACTCCCTTTGCACCTCACTGAAAATTGTCTGAGCAAAGCAATTACACTATTGTTAAAAATCACCTATTTTTGCAGATAGCTCTCTCTCTCTCTCTCTCTCTCTCACTTATTCCTTGATCTATTCTCCCAATCATCTCCCTGTGTCAATACTCATAGCCGTTTAGCTGTCCACATTGCAACATATGTTTCCTTAAATTTCATCCAGCACAACTCCTTCTGGCAACTTTTTTAGCCTCAACATGCATATTGAAATGTTTTTGCCACTTTTTATCATTTGCTAGTCCAGCTATCACAAAAACAGCAAACTGAGGTCAAACCAACCTCGCTGTACAAGTAGTTTGGATCGACCAATTAAAAACATTGCGTTTGTTTCATTTTCATTATGGGGTTAAATACTAACAAAATTAAATTTGCACAGTCAATATTCTTTTGTTAAAACTTGTATTTGAACACATTTAACAGTACACATAGTACAATGTAAAGTGAACAAATGTTCAGATATCTCTTCCTCTAGTCCACGCTTTCGTGTTGGCGGGATTGGCTTAGCCCTACACTACATCCCTATAGAAATTTTCAAATGGTCCAGACTATAAATTGCACTTTTTTTGCAGAAATATAGCCTAATTGCTACAAGTATCTTGTCTTGGGACATTTGTTTTTTAATAAAGGTAATAAAAGCACACAAAAAAACCAACTTATAACTAAATTAGGCCAAATTACATGAAGAAAGAAGTCAAACACTGCGAACAAATGGAAGTATGACGTCATACCAGTGAATCGGACTATCACGCTTGAGAGATTTTTTGACCCCCATGAGAGGCAATCGTGGATTGGATGGATTTTATATTTTCTTAATTTCCGATAAAACTACCCAAACAATCATACTAAGTATTATATCAGCTTCAAACTTATTATATTCCCTCCACAAATCCACTTGGGCCAATAGAACAAAGAAATAGTCTGTGAGTGAGGGAGTAAGAAACAAGCTCGGAACAGCCAAAAACCTAAAATTTCTTGAAATTCCCTATCTAAATCGACAAACCTGTAGGGATTTTTTTTCATTTTTTCTTCACGAATTGGTAGATCAATATTTTTTACAACATAATCCTCTTGGGCCATTACAAGAAAATCATAGATTTTGTACCAAAAATGTACTTTTGTGAAAAAAATCCGGTTTTCTCCAATGGTTAAGGCGACCTTAGAGTGCAAATGATACGTTACCATGTGTTAAGGTTGCTAGTTGCATGTATACTGTATTATTATTATAACATACTGAAATTATTTATTACTGTTTTTGACTGGCTCCTTGTTGTCAACATGTAAAGGTACATTAGTATGATTCTATTAGATTTCATTTGTAGACAGAAAATCAAAAAATCAATTAAACCATGAAGATATAGAAATTATAAGCATGGAGCAGATTTGAATGTACTGAATGTTCATAATATTAGGCTTACATCAAGTAAATGAAAATAAATGACTGCGCACTTCTTGATTGTGACTGAAAGATGGCCTCATCAAAATCTCAATTTGTAGCACAATGGTTACATCATCTCTAAACCTTTTTCTAGTTGTTGCGTATGTTTCCAAATTTCAATTACTTGCACACAGAATGGTTATATTTTACAGCACAGCTGAATACAAACGGGGGTGTGGTGGATACGATATGTATGTATGTATGTATCCTCCCCACCCTCCCCAGGAAAATCCCATTGGCAGACTTTCCACGCTAGATTAATTTTGGTAAAATTGTTTTTATAGTCTTTTTATATTATAGGCTTTATTAGAAACTCTGTAACAATTAATCCACCAATTTGCTTTAATTCAAGTTATTATTTGCATTGTGAGCCTTCAAAAGCTGTGATTCAATTAAAAATGAACAATTATAAACTACTGGTACTTAGTAATCAGGACTATTTAAAATAAAAATGGCAGAACAATGGAAAGGATGTTTCTAGGAGGTTTAATTTCAATCTGGTGGATAAAATTAAGGTGAAAGCACATCTTTGAATATGTATTGGTATCTGTTATTGGTATAGCCCAACCAATGGTCAACTTTATGTTTTTCCTTCAGGTCATCATAGGTGAATCCATCTCTTCCTTGAAATATGATTTTGTATATTGAATCTTGTGAGTCCTTGAATTCACACTACCCTGAAAGATGCTATGAGCTTCCTCCTTGCTTTTAAGCACAGTTTATCTCTTCGCTTGCAATTTTCATCTTTCCAGCCCACTCATTCACTAATTACATAACCTGTATATCCTGCAAGTGTATTATCCCACAATATTAGTATCAAAATGAAATAGGAACAAGGACAAGGAACATTTTATTTATATCTTAATTGATACAACCTTGTGTTCGCTGTATGAACTTTCACATTGACAATTCAGGTACAAATTCCACCAAAATGAGGAATTGTTTTGTATTTCAGGATGTAATTTAAATAAGCTGTTATTCATATTTTAAGAAGTAAGCTTTTACAATAACTTGGTACCTTGGTTAGTAACACTTATCACATATGGAATCAATCAATCATATAATAAATGTAACAAGCATCTTAAAATATGAAAAAAGAGGCTATTGTTCATATGTTAATAGATTTACTATATTGCATTGGAAATGGTGTCTATGTTATTTGATGGATTGATTTTTTTTGCAGTAATTGTGTGTAGAAATTATTTGTCTCTTTTTTTTTTGTATTCTCATTTATTTATGTACAGTATGCCCACATCATCTCTAAGTTATAATGTGTTGATGCTTGGTTTGGTTAGAATTGGATTTCATTGTTTTCTTCTTATTTTATATTTTCAAAAGAAAAATATAATAAAATAAATATAACCCTGAAATGTGTTTCTAGGGTGCTATAACAAGCATGTATAGTATATATTGTATCATTTTATACTGCCATGATTATATTATGATTATTTATTTATTATATTATTATTTCAATTGTATTATAATATTATTTATTAATATTTATTCATTTATAGTTATGATCATAAACTCTTCCAGTCTTTGGACTTTTGGATAATTTTAGCTTGCATTATTCAGGGTACTATATTACCTTTCATTATTTTACAGAATGATATTATATTGTACATTATACATACAAAATCATATCTAATCAAAGTATTAAGATGCTTCTTTTATCTCAGAATTTATAATGTGGGCTCACTATATATATGATGTGTAATCATGGGACTCGGACCGCCATCATTGAATAATTTCAATTTCAAAAATAACTGGAGTGCTTTTCTCCTGTATTGATAAATTCATTTACCTTGATTTACCTTTGTAGCGCTAAATATATTATGAACAATTTAAAGTATGCATCAAAAAATAAATTATAGCCTTTAGTGGTAAAAATATATCCCATCTAATCTCTCTCGGTTAAAATTTATGGACACAAGAATAAAAAGATGTTTTCGAGGTCATCAGAAAAAGTAATAATCACCACCAAACCTTGTGGGATTACAGAACAAAAGAAATTTATGAAACATGAAGTCAATGTGTCTTCAAGAAATTCATATGGAAATGTCAACCATTGTTGAAGGAGGTAGCTAGGATGCATCTCTTCAAGATTACATAACTACGCTATATGTGTATTTTTATTTTATTCTTATTCAGAAACAAAATTTGTCCTCGATTTACACATAATGCATTAGGTTTTTTTATATTAAAATTATTCATGAGAACGAGTAATATTATACTGTACAAAAACACTACAAAATTATTATGAAAAACAACAAAGAGATAATTATGTTTCAATAACATGATAACAATCATTTATTGTTTATACATTAATGAATGTAGCCATGTATGTTTCTATGTGCCATATATATTTTATGTTGTGAGTGATATTGTTTATAGTGTTTTGTATGTGGATGTATTTTTGAGTGCATATTCTGGGTGGAGTTTGTGTGGATTCTCTTTGTATTTCTGTGAGTTTTATAACATTGAATGTGTTGTGTATGTGTCCTTTGTATTATTATTAGTACTATATGATGTAATGTGTTGAAGGCTGTGTTATCTTTGATACCCTCAACACTTATTCAGAAAATATATGTAATGTAATAGTTATATAAAATGTATTATATTTCTAAAATTAGAAAACATCTGCATTTGAAATGGAAGTCATTCCCATCTGTCAACATGATAAATTATTTTCTGAAGGCATACTGTATTGTATTTGAGAAATCCATCTTGTATATATAACTCCATTAAGGTGTTTGGAATGCATGTGCTAGTTTAGCAATATGCATCAAAGCAATTATTAACAGTCCTGATCAACAAACATCTGTGCAACCATCACGTTTCAAGTGGTGTGAATTGCATCTTATTTACAGATGACGATTAAAGAGGATATAGATCAAAGTTCAGGCTTTTATTGTTTAATCTTAAAATAATTCATATTTATGTTTTTTTATAGAGTTATGATGACATTAAGTATTTTTGCTTTAATTTTGCAATTTACTTGTACTTTTACAACAAATACTTGACCTGTTCTTATTATTAACAAAGTTTATATTGAGATGAATGTTAATACATTATAGCCTGCAGGTATTAGTATTGTAGTTACAGTATATTTTTATGACTTTCCATGATATTTACCTTGAAACAGAAAATTATTGATTGTATAATAAAGGTATAATTTTTGTATAAAACTAATAATTGTGTTTTGTTTTTATTTTCTAGTGGCGGATTCTGGATTTAATTCCAGAGGAATCGGGCTCAGAGCTCAAAAGAAGGTTCTAAGCAAAATGGCTACAAAGAAGATTGCGAAGGCATTTATAGATGACACAATGGGTGAATTGCTGGATGCCGGCTATCAACTCTGTAAGGATTATATTGTGACCATAAAGGGTGGCAGCAAGAAAGAGGCCGAGAAAGTTATCAAAAACATCATTAAGGTTACTGTTAAAATTGGCGTGTTGTACAAACACGATCAATTTAATCAGGATGAACTGCTGATTGCCGAGGAGTTTCGCAAAAAATTTCGTTCGACGATCATGACTTTTGTCAGCTTCTATGAGGTGGACTTCAGTTTTGATAAAAACTATCTCATGAAATCGCTCAACGAATGCCGAGATAAACTTAGGAGATTAGTCAAGCGTCATCTAACTGAGAAATCATTGAATCGAATCGATCATGTCTTCAACTTCTTTGCCGACGGAGAATTTTTAGAAACAGTGTTTGAGTCCGACACTAAATGCCGAATTCACTTAAACCAGATTGTAAAAGGATTTAATAAATTGTTGGAAGAGGAAGGGATTTAAAATTATCCAAGATGCTTCCACGTTAACCTACGAAGAACAATCGCAATCCTGACATCAGTAGAAAAAGTCGTAAAATACGCAGGAATGACGGCAGCAACAACCATACAAAGGAAAGATATGTTATTGTTGACAATGTTTGCCTTTATTTGATGCTTCCATTTGGAGAATGATTTGTACTCCATTCCATTCGCACACTTAACTAGAACTTAGAGACCAATATGTAAAAACCTGAAGTAATAAACCTAACAGAGAGTACTTCTATCATTGTTTTGTATGGATGAACATATACTAGATACATTTAATATATAGGGAATTTGTGTTTATTATACTATTATAGTGTAGTTTCAGTAGGCTTATGTTTCAAAAAGATATTTTGTATCCAACGAGTATCAGCAAGCAATAATCAACAGACAGTGAGTAAGTCCCTGCAGTTTCACTTCTCAAAACCATCAATGTATTCAGTAATACATCTTATGAATCACAATGGCTTGCAGACATTGAAAAGTATGAAGTAAAATATGACTGGCGGTAGCAACGTGGTTAATTGTTATGTCATCTAAAGTTATGCATTTTCTTCGTATATAATGACTTACGAATTCCAGTATGCCAGTTTCATTTCTGCTGTCTTTGACATGAAGTTCTATAAAATAACGTACGGTTTTGCTTTAATATACGACAACAAAACATCAACAGGAATAAGTCGCTATAACAATCCAAAACTCATTTATCTGAGAATGTATATGTTCTCAGTTCTTTTACATTTTTCTTTTAAATGGTGCTTATTTGAGTTTGGAAATGAAAGTGTAAAGAAAATATATAAATGTGTATAGAAATTGTTGAAAATACTATACATTTTTTAAAGGTACGTACTGTACATAATATGGTTTATTTTCAGCATTAAATTCATTTTGTATGGAAATGATATTTGATGGAAACAAATGTATGGCTTTTTGTGATAGGAAAGTCATATGAACAGTGAATTCAGTGAAAAAAATAAAAATATGGATTCTGGTGAACCAGTGACATTCCAAACTCCCTTTTCACATTGGAAACTGAGGTACACTGTTGAATGGTTGTGCTTAGTACACTATATTATCTCTTTGTTTCAGTTTTTTTCCTCATCATAAGGCTCTTCCTAGGCCCCCTAAGAAGTTACTGTGGTGTTCCAAATGTCACTGCTTCAAATCCCAGAGTAATCCATATTTTCTTTGCTTCTCTGACCATGCTGGAATTTACCATCATGTTCAATTTTTGCTAATGCTTCTGTAATAATTTTGGTAAACCCATTTCTTATTATTTCTTGCTCTACTTAATATTAAGTAACATACCTGGAAGTAAGGCAACAAGTCTTTATAATATCCAAGTGCAGAGGTCAACCTAATGTATATATGGATGCTATGGTATTCAAGTAGTGATTCACTTTTTGCTGATAATCAAAAATATGCAATTAATATTATAATTGTTGTTATTATAAAACCAATAAACATTGTTTTATAGTCATATGTTACATGCTTATGTCAACAGGAAATGGGATTATAAAATTTATTGGTGGCTCATTCAACTTTTGCTGTCTTTCCCACCTAAAACAGCCATCTACTGAAATGTCAAACTTATTGTTTGTATTTTCCTTGCAATATAGAATGGTGCTAGAAAAATCAAATGACTTTCACTTCCAGATGGATCACCAACGATAGATCACTATCCCACTGCATGTTTGTTTTATTCTAGTTCCTCTTTCTTTTTCTAATGCTTGACATGAGTTTATGAGAGGAAAGTTGATATCTGTGAGATGGAAGATTAGATGTCATATCTAATCACATTGGTTTTTTGTTTTTACCATGAAGTACAGATTACATTACTAGACTTCAGTTACATTTTTACAGTGTTTTTTTTTATCTGTAGGGTATTGATCAAGTATGAGGGGATATTGTTCTGTTCTCATTTCACATTTGAATAATTTTCAAAGAAATAATTATAAAATTTAATTGTTTTCGGTATTTGCCTGCATTAATTTAATCATTTCCTCTTGTTTTTTTCTTCTCTTTGTTGTCGTATGGCACAGTTAGCTATTCTAGGCAACAATTTGTTCCCTCGAAATAATTAATTCCCTTAGGGTGAAATCGGTGATCCAAAATTTTCCCCTATAGTAAAATTCATCTCTCTTTTTAACAAAGGGAGAACATTTCTTTTGCGATGTGAGAAATTTGTTCAATGAGTTATGGTTAATTAACTATCCTATAAATAACTGTAGACACCAAACATTTTAATTAATTGTTAGATTACAAACAATGAAAAATATGTTCATTATAACTGATATGCATCTCTTAAAATGTTAAACAGTGCGTTATATTTCGATGTACAGTTTTCACAATCAATGCTTTGCCATAAAGGCCTATGCTGTTTATCCATATGTAGTTTTGTAATATATTTTTTATTGCTTTATATGGTTAAAATATATAAATTAATACTAGGACATTAAATTTGGTAAGTGTACTGACATTTTTGTTTATTATATTTTCAACAATATTTTGTGACGGTTTAGTAACAAAAATGTAGGTATAACATGGTTTACAAATATGCTTTTTCCATTCATTTGCGTTGAGTCGCTAGCAACTAACCAATCACAGAATGGAAACTGATGTGTTATAGGCTATTGTGGAGCTTTGTTTATACATGAGCTTGGTATGAAATGATTATAACATGAAGAATTATAGTAAGAATAATAATGATAAAACATTTATGTAGCGCTTTGTGGATGAATTCCGTAGGCACTTTACATTTAAATGAAAGCGAGTTGTATTCATTTATTGTCTCTCCCATGATTTGACATCATAATTAATATCGGCCCTCTTCTATTCTATGGCAAATTAATGACACACAATCATGTGTACATCACATTTTCATTTTTGTGAGTCACGTATATATCCTTTTGTGTATGTTGAAATGTAAACAGGTCTTCATCTTGTCATCTGTTATAACAGACTCATTTGCCTCTGGGCATGCTTGCGACTGTTTGTTTGTACTATCTACTGTATTGTACTAGTGAAAAAAAAAATAAATACAACACAGTCATGGGTATCACTTAAGTGAGTCCTATTATCATCAGCAGTCTTCGTCAGCTCCATCAATTGTATATACTGTATATGGTGCATACAACTGTTAATTATTCTTATTGTCATATTACGATAAAAAGTTCATGAAAAGTATGCTATTAATTTTTATAAAACACAGAAAAGATTTTGGATATTAGAGGATAAAGTTTTGTTGAGTTGTAGCTGTTGATAAGGTGTTCACCGTCCAATCACAGGCTCTCTGTCACATCATATAAATGTTTTATTTTCTTTCCACTAAAAATAACTTTATTCTCCAATAAGACTAAATTAAAGCCCTAAGTGTATAGGACTTTTTTTTTTAGTGGTCAGTTAATTTAGTCAATAGAGCATCACAGGGTTCCATCCTGTAATTGGTAAGAATATTCAGTGGCAGATTCAAGGGGTAGGGGGCCAGCCGGCCCTGGGGGCCCCCCCCCTAAATTTTTTCCAATAAAAAAAATTAGAAAAAAAGGAAATTCTTCTAAAATTTTGAGTCTAAAGTCCGTCTCCCAGTATAGGAGTTACAAGAGTTTGCCTAACTCGGCAAACTCAGAAAAAACTTGTAGGACGATTCGGAAAGCTCGTAGCAGCTCTGAACTTGTGGTGCTAATTTTGAACATGTTCAAAATTAGTGCCACTAACTCATAGTAAACTCCTACCTAGCTCGTACACTGCAGTACTATAGTATTATTATTATTATAATAATATTATAATTATAATTATAGTATTATTATTATTAGTATTATTATTATAGTATTATAGTATATTTATTACAGTACTCTGTATACTCGTCGGCGGATTTGTCATCTACGAGTTTGATGCGAGCATTCCGAAACGATTACGAGTAAGTATGAGCGCACTGAGTTGGCTTGTACCTAACTCGTATCTAATTCGGTACAAATTGTTATGCTCATAATAATCTCTTAGTTAACTCAGTGCTCTGCTCGGCATAATTCATACATAACTCGTAACCTAGTCCATAAGATCGTATAGGTCCTTTCTAAAGATCACAAGTTTCAAGAGTTATTAAATTGTAGAAATCGTGCGACTATTAGGTGAGATACACCTAGGTGGGAAAGGGGCCATTTCTGGCCATCTAGAGGTGCCATAATCATAAATGTTTTTACTCAGCACCAACCATGAGGTAGTATATCCCCTCCATCTGTGAAAGTCCCTCTCTGGGCCTCCCTCTATTTCAAATTTATGGATCAGCCACTGATATTTGCTTATGATTGAGAAATAAATAAAACAAGACAACTATAAATGTGTGAATATACCACTTTAAATTTATCACGTATTTAAAACGTATTTTTAGTGGGTGGCCCTTCCAGCTAGACTGATTGTTGAAGGGTCCTACTACACATAGCATTTTCTGTAGATAATAGCATAGTATCCATCTAGTTATGTTTTAAAATCTTATAATAAAACATGTGCCAAATTGTTGACAAAAGCTGCTGAAATTATCAACAAATTCATTAAAGTTGTGGTCAAATCCAAAGAATTTCATGTTGCCACAATAGTTATATGAATATATTTTAAGGTATGGTTCAATGATTTATTAGGAACATCAAAAAGTAACAAGAAACCATATTTTGTTAATTTGTTTGAACATTTTCAGGAATTAATAATTATTTTCTATACTAATGATATAATGACATAGTTGATATCTTTAATTACTCTTCAATATGTTATTTGTTCACTCTGTATTCTGAAATTGCATGTTCTGGAAATTTTGTTAATTGTCATTGAAAGTAGACAGCAGATGGCCTGATTGGTAACCCTGAGATATTTTATTTTGTTGTCTACAAAGTAATGTATTAGTCATTCTTGTGACAGTATGGTCAATGAACACACACACAATGTGTGTTAAGGCAGGCTCAGTCACTGCTGCAAATGGTTGTTGACGCAATTCCATGAAGACTGCGAGGCGCACATCGAGTTGTCGCCCAGCGGATTGTTTTAAAGATGATCTGCTCAGGCTGATACCAAAATTCATGCAACAATTTTACACATAAGCGCTCATAAAGAGCACATCCGATTCGTTGTTTACATTACTTTTATAACAGTATGAACCAACGTTTATGTACTGTACCATACCATCAATAACAATGTAAAGCTGACTCACTTTTCAATTTTGTTTCTTGTATACATATAAAATATTTATTTTTAGAAGTCTAGTTGCAAATTTTATTTTTTTGCTTTCCTTTATGTTAAAATATTAATACAACACTGTGCAATTTTATATGTATTTAGCTTAGCTATTTCACAATGTTTACAATATAATAACCAGTGTATAGAAAACAACTCAAGTTTCAATTTCATTTGTACCACAAATAATTCTTTCATTTAGACTAAATTTAGCAAGGAAAAAAGTGTCGGAAAAATTATATTTTGAAAAGTATGAATTATCAAAAAGTATACTATATTTCAACCCATTCTTTACCCTGTCTCTTATACACATCTAGATGTGTATAAGAGACAGATACTGTATATGGTGCATACAACTGTTAATTATTCTTATTGTCAGAAGATTTGTTGATTCCTAATCAAAAGGCTATCAATATTACATTACATGTATTACATTACATGATGTTAATCAAGCATTTTGGAAACATAATAATTTACAAAATAACACCCGTTCCTGGTACCTCACCAAATTCTAAGTATAAAGGGAGTACCTGTATGAGTGACATTTTTCAATTATAGTTTTAGTTTTTTATTAGCAGTTTTGAATAGATCTCTGTATTTTGGACTTATATAGGAATAAACGTATTACAGTAGTTGCTGGGTTCCAAATTGGTACAAGTAATACTACTACTTACTCCCATCTTCCCCTGATTTTATATTATATATATAGGCCTATGAGTTTGTGTATAATTATATTTTATCATTTATATATTTACAGCAGTTAATATGATATAATATAATTATGTGCATATTATGTAGATATATAATGAAATATATATTATATAATCATTGCAGCCATTTGCAAAATTAATTTTCTTTCAACCATGTGTCTTATTTGTATTCTATTATTTGATATTACAGAATGTACTATGTGTTAAGTATTACTACAAGATTTATTAAAAATATCAGATCACACATATCAGTTTACACGTCAGTTAATTTACATGTGTTGGTTTAAAAGCATGAAGATTATTAATTAATTTGAATACAAGTACTTTTTATGGGAATCTCCCAGCAAATGGCCAGGGCCGGAGGAGCGTTTTTTAAAGTGGGGGATCCCCCCACCTTATAAGATGAATGGAAAATAGAATCATGCAGATCTGGAATCAAATCTAGGGGGTGTGGGTCAACATTTTCCCAAACACGAAAGGGGATCCGGGTCCCCCCTCCCATCACAGGAAATTTTTGATTTCTAGATGGTGGGAAATGACCTTTCTCGACTTTTGAGGTAGGTGTTGTTCTTCAAAATTCAAGGTTTTCTCCCTCTTGAAAACGGTCTGGTAAACTTTCTCATTCTTATTACAGTAAATAGGCCTGTTAAAATAAAAAAGAGTAGTTGGTTACATATTTTTTTTCAATTAATCGTTAAATCCCAAAAAGAAAGGGGGTCCCGGGGTTCTCCCCCGAGAAAATTTTGATTCCTAGAAGGCGAAAAATGAGCTTTCTGTCTTCTAAGTTGTCTTTTAATTACTTTTAAGTTCTTCAAAATTCAAGGTTTTCCCCTCTTGATATGAATCAATGAACCCAAAGAGAAAGGGAGGTTCGGGTTCCTCCCAGGGAAAATGTTGATTTCTAAATGGTGGAAAATGAGCTTTCCCGACTTCTGAAGTGTCTTTTAATGACTTTAATTTTAAGTTCTTCAAAATACAAGGTTTTCCCCTCTTAAAACGGCCAGGTAAATTTTCCCCATTGTTTTTACAGTAAATAGGCCTTATGTGTGTATACATACATAACCAAAAATTGAGTAGTTGCATACATATTATTTTTCATCATTCCTGATGATGACATACCGGTAATTAATGTCGAAATATTGAATCCCGACAAGATGGCGTGTATTTCGATACTTGGAGTATGTATTATACTATCTTATCTGAGATTAATCAGTGGACCTTTCGGTTATTATTTTACCATAAAGCGATAAATCGCAAAAAGAAAGGGGGGTCCGGGGGTTCTCCCACTGGAAAATTTTGATTCCTAAATGGCGGGAAATGTGCTTTCCCGACATTTGAAGTGTGTTTTAATGACTTTTATGTTCTTAAATTCTAATTTTCTTATTGTAACAAAAATAAATAAAAATCAGCTCACGGGTCCTGAAAAGGTAGGTCTAAAATTCTTTTTTCCCCCTTTTTTTTGTTGCCCAAGGTAGGGGTAAGGATCCATGACCCCCTCCCCCAGATCCGCCAATGTGAATTGCGAGAAAATGTAACTCGGTCGGGGACTGGATAAACATTCTCTTTCCTATCCTTCTCCTCTTTCTTTCTTCCCTCTTTCCTTTCTTGCATTTCTTTCCGATCATACAAAAATCTCCAGACATATTTTGTGCAAAAAAGTGGGAGGGCCCGGACCTCCGCCCCCCCCCCCCACCGGTTCCGCCAGCCACGATGGCTAATAGCACTACAAGGTATAGGTTACAAATGACACAAATTGAAAATTGAATTGAATCAAGGTAAATATTAATGAAGAGGAACAAATTTATATTGCGTTAAAGGGGAAAGGCATGCAGGCAGTGAGTACCAGGGAGTGGAAGTGTAGAATAGAAACTGGATGACTAAGGCAATGTATCCTCTCTTTGGAATATGAACATTTGATGAGACTCAGTTACTGACTCAAGAATCAGTTGTGCACATGTGTCAGCAAATGATAGAGGCTGCACATAAATACTGTCTGTGTGTGTGGACGGGTGGGGGGGGGGAGGGGTGTGAACCTGGTAAGTGGTAGATACAGGTAGATTGAGTAAGCCAAGCCTGGACCAGGTATATTCTGGGTATGCCAAGTAAATTGTGAATAACTGAACCAGATAGGTTGAGTGTACCAACTCAGGGGCGGATCCAGAGAATTTCTGACGGGGGCGGGGGCACATATGATGTTCTCGCCGCCACGCCTACCTCAGCCCCACAGTGGTTGGTGTAAATAAGTGGCAAATAATCAAGCTCTCCTTTCACCCCAATGCTGGATCGCCACTGAACTTCTGGGTACACTCCTTTTTTCCTTTTTCCTCTTTTTAACTCAAATTTTTCTCGCTCTTTTTATTTTTTGGCTTGACATGGGCACGGGCCCTCATATTTCCCCCTCCCCCCGCTGGATCCGCCACTGCAAGTGAATTGTGAGCAACGAAATGAGGTAGATTGAACGAGCCAAGTGAATGTGAGCAACTGAATCAGGTAGATTGAGCAAGCGAGCCAAGTGAATATGAGCAACTGAACCAAGTAGATTGAGCAAGGCAAGTGAATCGTGAGCAACTAAACTAGGTCAATTGAGTGTACCAAGTGAATGTGAGCAAATGAACCGGGTTGAGTGTACCAAGTAAATGTGAGCAACTGAACCAGGTAGATTGAGCAAGCGAGCCAAGTGAATGTGAGCAACTGAATCAGGTAGATTGAATGTCACCATGATTGTGAGTTACATGATAATGAGCAAGAGCATTCAGGAATAGATTAAACGGGATGAGCAGGTGAATCCAGTAAATTTTTAGCAGTTGAAAGACACGATTATGATCAGAAAATTGGTGATTGACCCAATCTGGTATCCTCCAATTTACTGAATGACAGTTTGCCGAATGCCAAATTTCTAACTCCAATCTACCGAAAACCCAGTTTGCCGAATGTCTAATACCGTAACATCCAGTTTGCAGAAAATCAGTTTGCTGACTACTACCGTACTTTTCCGAAAGTCTGTCAAAATGACGATGCACTATGTTATAATTATGTTTCGATCGACTGTCTTCTAACACTGTCAACCACCGTCAGAGGGGTTTCAGGCTGGGCTGCAATCCTGTTTCCCCCCCCCCCCCCCCCCCCCCCCCCCCCCCCACCCCCCCAAAGGCGAAGCCCTTATGATTTTTTTTTTGTGATTTTATTCGTTTGTCAACATGATATTAGATGGGTAATGACAAGAGTCACAATGTATCTATCTAACCACGGGCAAGTTGTATCCAGGGACGTAGCCAGGGACGCATCATAAATAATATTAATAGGCGCACAATAGTTATAATAAATCAACAGTGGCGGATCCAGGAATTCGAAAGAGAGGTGACCCAGGGAGGGACTTTCACAGACTGAACTACCACCCACCTCAGCCACACCATGGTTGGGGCTGAGGTAAGAAAATTTATGATTAGGGCACCTCTAGATGGCCGGAAATTACACTCTCATAATTAAATTTGTATATATTTTCCTTTTTTTTCTTAACCAAAATAGTCATAATCACGAAAATTGGGCATGAAAACCCAGATCACATCTTAAAAACAAATTTACAGTATGCACCCCTCTCATCAGTCACAAGACATACCTTGTGTCAGGTGCCGATTTGATGCAGTTGTCATACCCAAGGAAGGGCGGAGATCTGTTTTGAAAGGTGGAGGGGGAGGACATTTTGTGAGTCGACACCCACCTCAGACTCATCATGGTTGGAACTGGGGTGCGAAAATTTGAGGAAATAGTATTTCTAGATGGCCAGAAACGAAACTTTAAGTAAAATTCATTATCATCACATCACCATAGTCCAAATGAAGCGTCAAAAAAAATTTTCATGGTCTCTTATCAGGGATTTCAACAACCATAGAGATCTTATTAAAGCTAAAAAACATTGTCTTTGAGTAGGCCTATGTACTTTACATACTTCGAAAACGTGACTTCACAACCACCTCAGCCTCACCATGGTTGGGGCTGAGATTTTACATAGTAAAATTCATCATCATCATCACCATTATATATGTAGTGAAAATGAAACGCCAACAAATTTCTCATGTACTTTTTATCGGGGATCTACTTAATATCCAGGACAACTTGGCCTAACTATAATTTACTAAGCTTTATTAACTATACTATAATATTATGACAGTGGCGTAACAGGCGGGGGAAGGGGGCAGACTTCCCCCTCCCAAAGGTTTTTACCGAGCTGACAAAGCCGTCGTACCGGGCTGGGTAATAAGAGAAAAGAAAGAGGGGAGAGGGAGGGAAAGAAAGAGAAAGAAGGGGAAAAGAAAAGGAAAGGAAAAAGGAAAAGAAAAAGAGAAGAGAAAAATAAAGACAAGAATAAAAAGGAAGCTATCATAATGACCAGACTCATAACACCCTGCAACCCCTTCTCCACTTCAAAAAGTGTCCATAGCTCCTTTGATCTAGGCCGCCAGATATTCTCCGCAGTGGCGTAACCACCAGGGGACAAGGGGAAATATTCATCTGTGGAAAATCTTTCCCTACCCCTTGAAGATGCCCTTTTCACCCCCTGAAAGTGCCTAAAAATCTCAAATTTCGCGAGCTTCACGCGCATTTCTTGTTAAATTATACCAATTTCCTCTAAAAAAAATTGCACATTTTAGGGAGTTCTGATAAATTCCGACGAAATTAGAATTAAAATCACAAAATTTTTTAAGGGTTTTTTAGGGTTATTCTTCTTCTAAGTTACGGTATTTAAACACATAATAGTCCAAAACTCAAGAAATTTAAGATAGATCGTTTTACCTAAAAGAATGGCCTCAATGTGTAATGATGGTGAAAGAATATGTTTGTAATAAATAAAGCCATAATAAAAATGCTTATATTCAGTTATTTCAGGCCATATATAACATAAGCCCTAAATTAAAAGAAAATTTTGAGGATGAGAACTTGTGTTGTCCTCCTTTACCTTCTAAGTTAATTGACCACGTAATAATCCCAGCTCAAATAGAAAGTTAAGATAGATCGTTTTACCTAAAAGAAGGCGACCTCTCTTGATTGTTTTGTGAAAGTTTTAATTTATATTTTCAAGTCTTCCTGATGATGCTGATGCGAGTAAGCTTATTGTTTTTAAAAATATAATCTGACCTTGTATACCAGTATATTCTAATTGGCTTCACCGTAAAATTTGAAGACCATTTTATCACTTACGAATTGTTCATTCTGTTCTTCGTAATGCAACTCTGAGGCTAGCAACGTATTATAAGAAAGAAGATCCTACAAAATGCAATATGAATCGAATTTAGAGTTCTAATCGACGAAATGACGTCATTCAAGATGAAAACGACTGACATAATTTAACACACAAAGAAGCAAAAACACTGGAATGACGAAAATTAAATACCACAGACCTACATATAGCCCACATTAGATTTACTCTCAAAACATTTTTTTTTACTTTTCCGTCTTAATGTTAATAGTTCGGATGATGCTTACAAGCTTGCTGTAGCTTTTTTTTTTATATATAGAACAGTTGCCTATTTTACGAGGCAATATTCAAAATTTTAACAGTTTATTTAACGTTGGGAATTCATGTCAAGGCGGGGTTTTTTTGTCAATCTCTACCTGATTCAAACAATAGGATTCAGGAAATATACTGTTCATTATACAATTAGTTTTAGTGCGTTCTAATTCATATCAATATTTAAGGCATATCATAACAAGTGATGGTCTACTATTTTCTTTGTTCACCGCCATGTTGGTATAACTATAAAAAGATGTCACACATTTTCATAGCAATATTATTGCTTTGTGTACACACTAAATCTAAAACACTTGCACAATGCAATGGAAACATTTCTATTTTTCTATTCTATTATTATATAAACTACCCGGTACAAGTAAATAAATGGCAGTTAAAACAAAACATTACTAAATTTGTGCATCCGTGAGTATGTAGTAGCTATATGTTTCCGTAATTATTTATGATATGCTGTTATATTCCAAAGATGAAGCTGATTATGTGTTCCAAAATCGCTTGGTCTACTTGGAGACATTATTGTGAAAATAAACTGCGCTTTTCGAACACCGCGGAGGCATGTGCTAAATGCAGAACTACCGGGGCAGATTTAGGGGTAGGGCGGCCCGGCCCTGCCCCCTCCCCTTTTGGGAGGTAAAAAAAAAGAAAAAGAAAAAAATGATAGCCCAGAACGCCTCAAATGTTATTTTCGGGCGTCTAGAACACAAACATTTCGCGTGGGAATGCACCCCCGACCCCTAGGACAGTGTTGTCTCGATCGGCCCAACTTTATGCCCCCTTTTTGGACATCTCTGGATCCGCCCCTGGCTATTGTACAAATAATTTCGAAAAAATAAATATTGATTTTGTTTTTAATGAAATAGGCATACTTGAAGTGGTTCCATAGAGAATTAGATTATCTATCTAACATCTCTTTTGCAAGGGCGCATATTTGTATTGAAAGTTGGGAGATAGTCGTGAGTCCAAAACTACCTCAGCCTCCACCATGTGGGTAAAAAAATTAAAATACATTGCGGTCGAAAAATTGGGGTACCGCCATGCTCTTTGTCAGCATCTTATGTTTTCTGCATCTTATTAGGCTTGTCTTCGCAATAATTCCAAGCGATATTATTTCTTTAAAAAAATACTCTTTATAGGCTAATGCTGGTTAATCGTGGGAAAAAGAGCATTATCAACACTTAAGATCGTTTTAGACTGATTAGCATGGAGTCAATTGCTTATTCAATTTATAAACATCCACAACTTTCCGCTGATCGCCCAAGAGTCTCGGGCCTAGCTGCTACAATATTAAAAATAAAATGTTTTTCTCGCGATGAAATAACCTTTGGCAAATCACATTATGATCACCATGAAATGGCCAAGTGGCGGTTTAAATTTGCGAAAGCTTGTAGAATAAATCTATTTCATTACTTCATTACTATATAGGCCTATTATTAATCATCATAATATCGGCTTATGTATGCAACGACAAGTACACTATGTAAGTTGCCAATGGTCTCTCATATTATGGTTCTAGTGGCTTATAGGTCTCTCATGTAGTTGTCTTTAAACATGAATTCTAGAGGTCTATTGGTCTTTGTTTGGATTCTCTAATGGCTATGTCATCACAGACGTCAGCTGTCGACGCATATTTCGTTTCAACAATTATTTCCAATATGTATTAATTGCCATTTAATCAAGGTTCGTACATTTGCAAAGTAAAACCTAAAAACATTCCGGGTCATTTTCAAGGAACTTACCTATGTCAAGAAACTGTTAATGACGTGATTGCATTAGACACATTGGCGTTTACACCTTTGTAAACTGTAAAAAATACACGCAAACTACAGATGATGTGTCAATATTTTATTATTAAATTCAACAGGAATAATTGTATGAGGCCGATGAATAATCGTATTCTTGTGCTGACGACCGATTATGCCTGCAAAATCAAAGATTGGTGTTGTTTGAAATAATGGGGACTTGTTTTTAAGAAATTATGGTACAAACACTGACTAGAAAGACGCCAAAAGAAAGTTAACGCGGTTACAGCCCAGCCATCGAAAAAGACTGACACCATTGCCAGTTGCTCTCAACTTTATTGATAGGCCTACAGTTGCACTCAACATCACTGTTGAAAACGGAAAAAAACAAATCCTGTAGGATTTAGTCCGTGTTCAGTATTATACTCGGTATAATTGCTCATTTGTATGTCTCCCTTATTTATGCTCTTTTGTGATTGTTTTTGTTTTTCAAGTTTCGTACATTCCCCTTTGTATTTTGAAGTTGTAATGTCTCCTCTTGTTTTCTTATTTCAACCTGAAACAACTAGGCCTAGGCCCTATATATAGTTGTCTCACTTTCAACTAACTTAAATGGAGTATTTTTAATATTTTAAACATTTTTAATATTATTACTTTAAATTATTCTGTACATTTCAAATTTTCCTTCAATTTGCAATAAAATATTTTGAATCTTGAATCCGTTAGTGCATCCAGGAAGTTACAAAAACAAAAATAAAAAGGATATGCAGTTCAGTATAAAAAATTCACTCAAGTATCACTTCAAACTAAATCACTTAAAACGTTTAAAAAATATGCAAGTAAATTAAACAACCCGACCCGGCCCACTGACCTGGATCTACCAGACGAAAGATTTGGGGTAAATAAAAATAAATGTAGTGAGGGCAGTATATAAGCGGATGGTCACAGGTACAAGTTGTAGAAACCTCGGACCGCAGCAAATATTGTGCAATGAGTTATAATTATTTTCTGTAACGCACTACATTTTCGATCATTGAACGAACATTTTGGACACAAGGCCTAGATGAGAAATGGGAGGATTATGGAATAGCAACGAAAGGCAAACATAAATGGCATTTGTTCAAGTTCAAGTACACTATCATACAGTATAGTATACGGGAATACGATAGGTCTACATGAAATAATACTTGGCCGGTATAATTTGTTAATTTGTCATAATTAAACATATACACGAAGATAAATAGTTTTTATTTGTTTTGTAATACAGTGTAAAATTAATTTAAATATATTTATATTGTTGTGATATATATACTCTTTAAATTTGCACTTCGACAACACATTTTTACAGGGGTGGCGCCTGTAAAAAATTGTGCTTTGGCGCTTGTAAATTATTTGTTTTGTAATACAGTGTACAATTAATTTAAATATATTTATATTGTTGTGATATATATACTCTTTAAATTTGCACTTTGACTACACATTTTTACAGAGTTGGCGCCAGGATTTGCCCGACGGTGGGCCAAGGTCCCCGACGGAGGGCCGACGCCCCCAATGAAAGGTCAGATTTCCCCGAAAAGCAAAGTGGGGGTGTGGTCGAGCTTCGATTAAAAGGCTTCGAAAGTGGTAAATTTTGACAACTTAGGGGTTTCAAAGGCTTATTTAATCGATTTTAGAGTCTACGAATATGTAAAAAAATACATATAATATTTTTTCTCCCCGACGAACTGTGCTTTTTCTCCCCGACGGGGTGGGGAGGGGCAGCTCTCCCCGACGGGGGCCCTGCTGGCGCCACCCCTGCTATTTGCATGATGCTCATTATAATGGATGAACATAGTTCATCATATTCATCAACATATCAAATTTAATTTTTCGGGTGTGTCAATCAAACTTTATACGGTATCTGACCAATCAGTAGGCCTGTATGCTATTGTTAGGGCCCATGCACAGCACGCACATTTTCCATTATGGTGATAATCAAATATGATGATCATAAGAGCACAACTTCTCATGTTTTCACCAGTATTTTACCAGGGAACCAACATAAAAGGATTACGATGATGTTCTAGTTCTTTATGGACCATTCTGGAGTGTCAATTAACTTACCAACTGACCAATGAGGACAGGGCCAGGATTGTTTTGTGAGACGGTGAGACCATAGCAACTAATCAAGCGGCAGGGTTCGTGGAACGGTCCCATTTATGATAACGGAAACGCGTTTCATTAGATGCTGACGTGTGTGCTGACGCTTTTAGTATCTACACTGGCTGTACACTGAGCCTCCTAGTCAAGGCCCTACACTTCATATGAATTATTTGTGATATGAACTTGTTTATTGAAAAGGAAAGTGTAGCTAGTGCAATTGAAGATGGCATTAATGTTTACCGAAACACAAAGGTATGAATGGAGATGTTTCATTAGTTATTGTACAACGTAGGCGAGGCCTACTAGGGGCCTAGCCAGGCCATAGAGGCACATAGGCCTGGGCCCCCAAAAAGGTGTCTAGGCCTAGCCTTCTGTTCTAGGCCTAGCCTAGGCCTACTATTACCAGGCTACTACTCCCGGTCTAGAGACTAGGGCATAGGCTAGGCCCATTTTCTAATAAAGCCTAGGCTAGCTAGGTCTAGGCCTACAATAGAAGTTAAAGAAGCAAAATAACATGTAGCAAATTAAATGCATTAAAAAATGAACCATATTAAATATTTTGTGTCAATTTATTGATTATAGGCCTACCTAGGCCTAGTCCCCCTACTAGCTAGCTAGGCCTAGGCACCACATGATAAATACAAAGTTGAATAAAAAAAAAAACACAAAAAAAACACAAAAAACTAGGCCTAGGCCTACTCATTCTTAGCATCATAAAAAAAAACTTTATTTGAGGAAAATTGAGCCACTGGTTACGGTTTTATAAACATTTGAAGTTTCTGAGCGCGTTTATAGCAAGTTGCATGTTAACAATAATACTTCTGCCACTTTTGCCATATATTCCTGTTAATTTTTGTAAATGTAAATTTTGATTGTAAATTTTTTACTGCAAATTACATTGGTCATGTATGATGTTGGCCTTAGCTTTAATACACAACGACCTGAAAATTTTTTAATTTTTCAAATGACCTTTGACCCTCAATCCCGAAATTGAAATTTGAAAAAAAAAAAATAATAAAATAAATAAATAAATTTAAAGAAATAAATAAATAAAAAAAATAGGTCATAAAAAAGTCTTGTGCTTGCAAGCCTTATCGCATTCTCAGTGTAATTGCATTGTCCGACAAAATGTTGGCGCAATTTGTGACGGGCTTTATTTAATGGTGTATAACATTTTGCAAACTATATAATATAATAAAAACTATACATAAATATAGATATATGACAAAATTATTACTATTATTATTATTATTATTATTATCATTTAGTTTACTTTTTAAACACATTTATTTTATTTACATAAAAAATATTGCCGTTTATATCCAGCACTTTCGTTAAGATCGTTATAGTTTACCTCGCGACAGTGGACACAATACCTGATCCATAGCTGATCATCGATTTTGCTATGCCAAAAAAAAATATTGCTACGCCTCGTATTACATTCATATTTGGCGAATAAACTCTTAGATATATAAACTAATCTTCAATATTAACAAATTGAACATTATTATTCACAATACTCTGGAAGAAAACGATAAATTTTAATGAAATTTGCAAAAGCTGATAACTTCGATAAATGTTGACCGATTTCGGAAAAAACCAAAATGGTATACTACTTCGACCCCTGAGTGACCTGACTGACCAGAAGAAAACGTCTCAACCAATCAAAAAGCATTTTGTATGAATATTTTCTTAAGGCCTTTGTTGACAAAAACACGCTTGGCTGAACTGGGTTAATGACACTAATTAAAGTGTGTGACGTCACGCATCGTGTGGTGCCTAGCCTAGGCTAGTCATCATACAATGCATTTATATTCAGTACTATAGCTTTATATATCAATCAATCAAAAGCTTTATTTATTCACGAAAAGTATACATTTAATATACATTTAAAACTTGTTGACCAAAAAGAAAAGATGGTGTTCTTTCTCAAGGTCGTCACATTTTTTAAAACTGTATAAGAAAAATATATTAAGACATTAAAACATGTACAATTACAAGGGTTTTAAATAAATGTATAATGCAGTGTAGTTATGATTCTGCACCTCTATTTTCCTTGTAAATTTAAGCTGGTTTTTGATGTACAGTATGCCCCTTGAAATTTAAATAATTTACACTAATGCTCCAAGGTGTTAATTAGTGGAGCTTGCTTGACCCTTAACCTTAAACTTCAGTCTCGTTATCTTAATACACTAGAGCATGTTGGAAGAATAGCCATGGTGTAATTGATAACCTGTATACTGAATGTTGAGTTTTACCCATTGTGTCTATTTATTTCCTCCACAGTATCAAAAGGGCTGTAGCTTTGATAAATGATATAGATGCTTCAAAGTTTCCACGGTTACTGTCAAGAATTCTTCAGAAACTTCATTTGAAGGTAATTTGTTGTAATTGGTCGTTTAGGCCTTAATTCATTTAATTGCTTTTCTCATTGTGAGAATGTAGTGTACATATTATTGTCAGCTATTGTCTGCTAATATATACAGTTCATGTTCAGGATGAGAAACCGTTCACAGAGGAAGAAGAGGAAATGTTAGAAGGTGCATTGGATTTACAGCCTGCAAACTTACAACTGGTACTACAGACTACAGCCTTCATTTTACAACAGGTAATGTACCATCGGGTCGACCAATTGTAAGAAGCCAACTTCAAAGGCCGAGAAACAAGCCATCATAATTAAATATTTCAAACTTTATGACAAATCATTAATAAAAAAATAATGCTTAAAAAGGAGCGATGTTTCTACCACATCTTGAAGTCATTCTGAAGTTCAAGATGGAGTTGAAATGTTGTTCCTTTTTAAGCGTTATTTTTCTATTAATGTTTTAAAAAATAAACTTTAAAATATTGAATATTGAACAATATTGTATAGTCTTATGTAGTGATCCTATGCCAGTCAATAAATCTGTCAACCAAGATGTGTTGTAGCCTTATTCACCCTGTTTGCTGTATATAAAGGATACATTTCTTCTCCACCCATTTTGAATTAATGCTTTTAGTATCCATGTGTGTCATGAAAAAATTGCAACATTTTTCAGGAGGGAACTTGTTTATGTTTACTCAAATTGTAAAATCTTGTTATGATATTAATAAAAAAAATGGCATTTTCATCTGTACATTATATATATAAAGTAATGCACATTACCTTTGTTTTTTTCAGGCTGCATACCATCTCGCAAAACCTGCTGTTCTTTCACAACAACTGCGTAATATAGGACTAGAGGATGACAAGGTAGAGTTATACTTACTCTACACCATGAACGTTGATATTAGCTTTGACATGGATCTGCAATGTGAAGAATAAGAGGATGCATATAAATGCTTCAATGTGACTGATAAACATGTCCATTCTAAAGCACATTTTAATTCTTCTTCTTTATTGTATACGCAAAAAAACAAACAAATGGTATACAATAGGAGCCAAGAAATAGACAAGTCTAATCGAGCTTGGCCCCTTTCTTAACTATCCCCCTCAGCCCCAATAAATAAAATAGAATAAAATAAATACATACATTTTGTATAATAACAGTATTTTATTGTCAGGCCTGTTGATTGTCACATTGATCCTGGGTGAGGTTCAGAGGCAAATCCCTTAATACCTTAAATGATATGTTAAATTTTTCTGTTGCAGACAATAAGTTAATGTTCCTAATACATTCTAATCTAGATGGTGAAATTAGACCAGTACTCCTGGATGCCTACAAAGATTGCTAAAGTTCATTTCATTTATTTGCGTAGAGAATGCCTTTTTGTGTCCCCAAGGTTTGTGCAGATTTCCCCATGCTCGCATTAATGTCCAACAGAAAAATATTGATGATATATGATGATGTGGTGAAAGCTAATAGTATGGCATGGTCTGTTCAGGCTTTTGACAAAGTCCAGTACTTGTCTACGGGATGCACTTGGCCTCAATTCTTGTTGGTCCTCTTGCTAATAATTCCTGGGCCGACCAGTTTGGAATTTTGTCATGTTCTGTTTGTGAGGTCACGTCTTATTGTTGAGTTAGTCGCTGTTGGATGAAAATGAAACTGCTGATGCGTGACCATCTTAAATCTAGAGATTAAACAATTGTTGTCAATACATCATTGCCCCCATTTTTAACCAGAAACACAAATCCATAATAAGCTACCTGGTATTAGATAGGATTAAAGAAATATTGCTGACATGACTCCCTATAGACTTGTACTATTAGTCTGTTCTTAAGAATAGTTTGAGCTTGTGTAAAGTTACTTATGGTTATTTATATAAGGCCTAAGAAAATCTTCATATGTTATATCTATTAATAGTTTAATGACCTGACAGGCTCCACATTCAAGAGTTCAATTTAGCAATATGGTTAAAAGAAATTAAGTATGATAATGATATTATATATATTTATATTATATAAATATTTTATAATATAAAATTTAATCATCTTTTGCATATTGAGGTTACTGACAACTGTGATGATGCCACTAACAACAACAATAACGGAATTGATACACTTATATGTCATATTTAGGAAAGAATGCTTTTTTATTTTATGAATTATGTTTTTTTAGAGTTGTTCCTATTTGGTAATTCATAATTTTGATCATCAAATCTAACCTTTCTCATATTTTATTCATATACAGTTGATCCATAATTAGGGATTTTATGAATCATCATTATCAATTCTTTTTCTACCCAGATTTCTGTGTTCGTCAAAGCTTGGACATCTGGTGGGAAGAATGTAGTTGATAAGCTACGACAGCGGACATTACCACCAAACCAGGTAAAATACATTGTTATAGTAATGATTGGGGATTTGTTTTGTGCATTATGGTATATTGTCTCTAAGCGCTGTATTTTAAAAAAATGCAATAATAATAATAATAATAATAACAATAAGCTATGACATCATGAACAAAATCGTATGATAGAGAAAATTTTAGAAATTGACTGCTATGAACCTGCCAGTAGGCAGAAAACGGATGAATAATAATAATAATAATATTAATCTATTTTTGATAGGGATATAAAATAATCTATACATACTCTGTCTAAGCTAACCTCATAATAAATTAAATTACATCCCTAAAGGATCCACAATAGTGGTGAAACATATAACATTTATGTTGTTATTCTCAACGCACTGTTCCTGTATATATATATTTTTTTAATTAATTAGGGTATCAAGTAAATTAATTATTTCATAACTGGGTATGTAATAACCATCCATCATCACAGTAAAACTGAAGTGAGATAATTATTAATTATGATAACTAATAATAATGTCTATCAATCTGCCAGCCCCTAAGATAGCAGGGCTTAAAGGAGCCTTGGCAAGGTCCTCGAGCTTCTTTGTTATGGCACATACTGTAAATCATCCATATTGGTCATTATATAAAGTGTATCTTGAAAGAAACAGTATATCTTTTTGATACCTCTCATAGCTTTCAGAGGTAAAGTGGCGGTTAAATCTTGAAATGTCAGAAGCAAGACAAGCTAAGATGAAGCTACCGAATGCTATATTTGAACTTGGAATCAGTAAAGACAACGGTGCTAATGACAGAGTTCGCATTGAATTTAATCATCAACAGTTATATGAATTCTATAACCAGGTAAGCACTAGTTTTTAATTTCAAAAAATGAGAAATTGAATCTAAAAAATTAGATTTGTTTTATGGCAGAAAAAATGAATGAATCAAAATGCAATAATAAAGCTGCTTCAATTACAATTGTCATGACAAGACTTAAGATAACTCAATCTTTGAATTTTAATACAAACTTAAACTATTGAATTTAATCTCTTAACTCTTTGGTAATAATGGTTTTAATGTAAAATGTTTTCACCTAAAAAAATAACCATTTCCATCTTAATGGAATTGGCGGCAAAGGAATAAAATATTCTTAATTCAAAGTTAGTGTTTTTGAGCTCAGTAGTAACAAGGCAAGCAATGATAATAATAATGATAGTGATAAGGCCAAAATAAAAATGTTGTGTTGTCCAGCCATGATGAAATTTGGAAATTAGGTTTCTGTCAACATTACTCACTAAAAATCAGGCTATGGAGGCTCAAACTCTTTCAAATCTTATTGCTTGATACTTTGTTTGTTAAAATGGACAGTCATCTAGCATATAAAAGTTTCACAAGTTGTGGTGCAGCAATCACAGCTCCTTTCATTCATGTTCTTGTAAGTTCTGTGGCTTATCAGCTTCCCCCTCTCCCTGCATCACTTCCTCACCTGCCCATGGCTACAATACACATCAGCTCAGGGTTTAGATAAATACATTTTTAAAATATAAAATTTTACATGCATTGAAAACATAGCACAGATGTAGGCTTAATTCAGTGTTTGCCATAGGTTTTACATATGACTTTTTTGAGCATGGATATTTATATTTTTGAATAAAACATTTCAGATATACATGCATTGCTTAACGAAAGGGAATGGCTTTTGAAAACAAATGAATCTGAAATCTGCTACATAGATCAATCATGTCTGGTTGAAAACAATTTAATTTATATTCAATCCCTAAACCAAAAACTACTAGCCCTCCCATGTGGTGGTGTTAAGTCCTAGGGACCTAGTTTACATTAATGCAAATCCAAGGTCTAATGTTGCTTAAGGTACATGATTTACAGTAAAACCTAGGCCTAGCAGAAAGTTCATGTACCGGTACCTCTACATGTAATTTTTTATCTTAAAATTTCAGCTAGAAATGATCCAGGGGCAACTTGATTCTCTGAGCTGATGGACAATGGTAGTATGGAGCCTCATCCACTGTAAGTGACCCTCTTGCAAGCTGAAACTATTGTGTTCGATTCCACATTCATCCTTCAATGACTGTTTGAAATGTAAACATCCTGTGTCCTTGATTGGATGCGATGCAGCATATGAGTTGCAAAAAGGCCACTTATTAAAGATGCAGGCTCACAACAAAGAGAACATAGTGTAGTCACAGACAGGTGAGCATGGTCACAGATGAGCGACCGTGGTCATATCAGAAGCTGCAAATTACATTAAAAAGTTTTATAATGTAAACATAAATATAAATATTCATTATGTGAAGATATATTATTAACTATAAGATTAGCTATTGAGATTTTCTGTGAATTAAAATCATGTATCTGCCTGACCTTGCCTCTGCAGTCTGGTCATACTAAATTGTTATACAAATATTGTGAAATGGAGACACTACAGTAGGTAATAATAGAAGTGTAGAGGGCAATAATGCAGCATGCCAGGCAATATTGGAAAATCTGTGCCCACTCTGGTTAGGAAAATAAGGTTGAAAATAAAGTTTTGCATCAAAGATATATTATTAACTTGATTAACTATTTAGATTGTCTTGAATCAAAACCATGTGGCTGCCTGGCCTTGCCTCTGCAGTCTGATACTAAATTGTTATACAAATTTATGTCTGTTTCAAAGATGCATTATCAGCGAACAAATCAACAATAATAATAATAGTAACTGTAATAAGCAGAGCTGTAAAAAGTTGGTGGTCCTGGGTCTGGGACTTGAGTATTTTAGGGCTGGGCTAGCAAAAAATACATTTAAACTAGACCAATAGTCAATAGCTGATATATAAGAGCTAGCAATTATTTTAGCAAAACTAGACCTTGGTCCAGCAAAAAAAAATTAACTTTCTACAGCTCTGAATAAGTAATTGTAAAGTTAATGTTTTGTGCCTCAGCCACTAAATTTGCTTTGTTTATGTTTTAAGAAAGCTATTATGCAGGAATTGATTCACAGTAAAGTAACAATTTACACTTTATCAAAATGAAAAATAAAGGATCAAACCAAATATTTGTAGATTAATTACTGCTTTATTAATATTTTGTCCAAATTTAATTCTAAAAATTATTACTTTCAATGATTATTTTCATGGTTTTGGAAAATGATCAAATAGATCAAATGTTGAATCATTAAAATGTTCCTTTTTGGAGTTACTGTGTTTTTGTTTTATTTAAAAATTATTTAACTATTGAGATTTTCTGTGAATTCAAATCATGTATCTGCCTGACAGTGGCTCTGCAACTTGTTCATACTAAATTGTTATACAAAAATTGTGAAATGGAGAAACATTAATAGCAGTGAAGTGGGCAATAATGCAGCATACTATGTAATATTGGAGAATCTGTGCCCACTCTGGGTAGGAAAATAAGGTTGAAGATTAAAGTTATTGCATCATGATTGACTTATGATTATTCATTTATTATTAGTATTATTTGTGATTTGTGATTTCATTTTAAGACTTGAATCAAACTAAAATGTTCAATTCCTACCTCGGAATTATATTTAGTTTACTTAAATTAAGTATCTTTTTAGAACTTTAATTTTGTAAATAATGGATGCACTGTCGTGTGGACGAGTGCCGCTGTACTAAAAGCGTTTGCTCCAATAAATTTGATTTGATTTGATTTGTACATGTACAGTATATGATTTTATGGGGCAAATTTAATTTTGCTGTTAGTTCATATTGAAATAAATGGAAATTTATAAAGAATGTTTTAAATGTATTGCTTTAATTGTCTTTAGGAGAATGAGGATGAGATTCCTTCATCTGTGATATGTGGGAACAGGAGGGTGGACATCATTATTGTTGTTACCAGTGTGTGTTTGATTTAGAAAAGTTTTATAATGTAATTTCGAAAGTTTGATGTAAGCAAATCCTATTAAAAACAACACCACCCTAAACACTCAGAAACTGAAAAGGTGCACCCTTTGCTTTATTCTTGTCATTTTTTTAGTTACCTTTATATCTAAGCTTCAAGAAATGCATCAAGTGATTATGATATGCCTGTAAACCAAAATCAAAGAGGTACTCTTCTTGATACCTGGTGATGGGCTATGGCCGAAAAATGTTGTATCAAAAGAATATCTGAGGGAGATTACAACTGTTTTGTTTTTGATTTTATCCTATCACTCTGCCTGTGCAGCTTCTATGATTTTATAATTTTCTTTGATGTCAATTTCTGTGCACTGGCAACTGGAAATCGCTTGAGTAAGGTGTTTTTTGGAGGTCATACATAGGTAACTAAAAAAAAGTGATATCAGGTGTAAAGCAGGGGGTGTTCGTAGCCCCTTGACTGACTTAGTTTATAGAAACAAAACTGAGCATTGTAGAGGAACAGTAGATATCCAAAACTATGAAATAAACCAATGCTAAAATCATGTTAAATGATTTTATTTGATAGTCCTATTAAATGATTTTAAAATTTGTAGTGTTGTCAATCATAAAATAGCAGTATATATTAATATTCATTATACAGTGTATCTATTGATCTATATACTTCTTCAATAGTGAGTCAGTAATACTACTACTATTTCTATTACTGAGGCCACTTATGGCAAAGTTTCTTCAAAATTAAAGGACAAATATCAACATTAAGTATCAAGTAAGTAATAAGTCTGATGAATTGCAATTCCCTTCAATATAGGCCAATGTAAGCAATTATCCTGATTGATTATTTGCTATTCAACTGGAGCCAGAGGCAATCAGGAGACAACTCTTGCCATCTTGTTATCAAACTGTTCTACTTTGTTGTATCACATTTTATTTTGTGTAATTAAATTATTATTAAATTGTTTACAAGATACAACATTATTGCCAAAAAAGAAAAAAAAAATAATAACTATATAAACTTAATAAAGTCTAGAGACTGCTTGTTTTGACTTGAAATTCTGAATTGGATATATTATATTAGGCATATATTTCTATTACTGAGGCCACTTATGGCAGAGTATATATATATATTATATTCCAGAAATAGCTAATGGAATGGAGGCTTGGTGTTATTTTGTATAACAGAAACTTGGAATTTAAGTGAGCAATGATAAGTAACTTGCAATTGTGGCTTGAGGAGCCAGAAATAGCTAACGGAATAGAGGCTTGGTGTTACTTTGTATGAAACTGGGAATTTAAGCGAGTAACTTGCAATGTACTTACCCGAGTTCAAATTAACAATGATAATTGTATTTTCAAATTGCTTCTTTTGGTATATAAGTTACTTGCGTTTCACAAACCATTATATTTGTTGCATCACTTAAAATGTCATGTACCTATCTGCCATCTTCGTTCATCTTCAAAAAATCTTTTGACAGTTCCATCTCCTCGAAACAAAACCAAAACATATGGTCAACATGCTTTTTCTGTTCAAGCTCCTTCTCTGTGGAATTCTCTTCCTTTTTCTGTTCGTAATTCGCCTAATTTATATTCTTTTAAACTTAAAGTTTCACCTTTTTGAGAAATGTTACTGAGTTCGTTTTCTCCTGCGCCTTTGATAAATTTTTGAATTGGCGCTATATAAATGTTTACTATTAATGATAGTTATTACTGTAAATATTACTGATTATATAGTTGAACCCAGTTGGGTTTTACATTTTTCAATTCCCGACTGACTGGAGACCAGGATATAGGTTAGCAATGGTAGTATGATGTGTAATATAAGGTGCTCAGGAAATGATATATTTGATTTCAACTTGTAAAGGCAAGCCTGGGCTGAGCTGATTTGACGGCGGCATATAAAATTTGATGCTGTCTTGTACCGTACTACTCTTCATTTAATATTTTTTATTTTAGAAACATTGTATCTGAACATTTTATTTTATGACTACAATTTAATTAAATATGTTGAAATCTTTACATAATATCTTGATTTGTGTTTAGTTTGTCATGTGTACATATAACTTAACTGTTTCTTCTCTTTGAACTCATGAATTATCACGCAACATCTACAGCACGTGTGACATTAGGCATAATACTGTGACATACATTAAGTGGTTAAATAATTTTATCATTTTTAAATTAATCTTCATTAATCTTTTTAAATATTTTTGTATTGGGTTTTGCTTTCTTTTAAAATTTCATATAATATTTTTATATATTTCTGCTCATCCTGTACAGGTAATTAGTGCAACTGTTGGATGTTTGAAGACTAATAAGAAGGAGATTGTTTTCTGAATAAGTGACCTTCAAAAAAATTGTATATTAGGGCAATAAGTAAATCCTTGCCGAGCCATGGAGCTCACATTGGCTGGAGCTTATCCCCAGCTTCAAGTAGTGTTCAATTAGTGTTAAGCAGATGAATGGGACACTGGTTACTCCCAGCAATTTGCTGGTACCCATACCTAAAGATACAACTTGGGTACACTGAAGTAATGTAGATAATCACCTTGCTCAAGGACACACCACACACACACACATTAAGTATGATGGAGACGGTTTTAATGTATCATTTTATATCTTGCCGTTGCTGTTGTTTTTTACTGTATTGTATCTCCATATATGTCTCGTATGTAATATACAGTTGAACTTGCCAAAATCGAATCCACAATGCCATTGGCAAATTGTAAATAATACAATAATAGATAATATTTGGCATGTAAAATAAGTTTGAGTTAGGCGAAGTCAACCTTGGAAAGTTTAACTGTAGTAATTCTTTGAATATACAGTAGCATACTAACTAGCAAAATCGAGAAAATGTACTCACAACAACTTCAATTCAGCTTTTAATTTTATTGCAGACAATATTTATATCTAGGGTGTAGCAGTGATAACCACTGGTATTGGTGTGTACAACAATCCATACGTTATAAATAATACAAAATTATACTATGTACAGCTATATCTTTATACTACATTATTTATAATCACCATTAATAAATCAAGTGATGCTAATTTTAAGTGTTACAGTACCTTGGACCACCAACACACACTATCACATTTTATGACAAATATTTTCACAATTTTTCTCCCTATTACACACGTTCACTGCTATGGTTGGGGGGGAGGGAGGTGCACAAGTATACTCGTGCCTGTGATATGCTTTTCTAAATTATGAAAAATGGTGGCGGGATACAACACCGTATCTATAAATAAATTTGTCAGAATTGTTTTATTACACGCAGCTAAGGATTTATTCCACTTGTGACGCTCTTTAATACCTGTAGTAAATGATGAATTACATACATGCATCGCAGTGAACATGTTTTCAGGCCTCTTTTTTTTGCTTATACTTTTTTTATCCATCGACATACTTTACCAACTTGAGTGGTTGAAGTACATCTTTGGTTTCAAAACAGCTGCATAGTTTACAACACACTGCAAAAAGAGTACAAATATTGCCAACAAAATGCGAAGTATATCCAGTCAGTATACATGAGTGTGAAATTCTACCAATCAAGTTAAAGGTCTGTATATAATATAGTATACATAATATATACAGGTATTTATATTTATATATCACATATATTACATAATAAAAAAAATACAATGTATATACTATATATTATATAAGACCTCTCAAGAGTTTTTATATATATATATAATTATATATAAAGAGGAATGTTAATTACATTTACTGCATAAACAATAAAAACATACACAATAATAATTACAGTATTATACAGTCTTCAACATTGATATCAGCAGCACATTTTCAAAGGCAAAAGTATACAGGGATTATTACAATGTACAATCATTATGTGCTACACTGACCAAGGTAAAGTAACAGCCTCAATAACCAATACCAGTAGTTATCATTAAATTACATTATGTCAAGTTGCTGAGGGTCACCCACATAAGCCGGCACACCAGCCATTTCATAAGCACAAACGCAGCCAGAAAATGTTAACACTGCGGCCACGCACAACCAACTCTTACTTCAAAGCTCATAATTTTTTTTTTTTATATCTATTAATTTTCTTTCATACAAAGCAGTAGTTGTATCAGAGGTGCAAGTTATCAAGATTTAATATCAGAAAAAAATAATATATAATCTATGTCCCTCCCATAAGTTTACTAAATGATTATTGAAATCTAATAATATATTTCTAAGAAGAAATAATATAATTAATTGTGGAATGTTTACCAAAATATATATATAAATAAAACAAATCTGAGTGTTTTTATATGTATATGAATAGGGATAGAATATTGTTGCAATAAAAAGCGAGATATTACATACAACAACAAAGAGAATAATAGGTTCAGCCTCAGATTGTGATTCAAAGAAAATTATTTTTATATTTTACACTATGTAATGCTAGTCCTAGACAGTAGGCCTGCAAAAAACAGACCTACTGTTTTTTGGTCCAAATATATTTAAGTAGATTCATAAATACCCTGCGATGTCATATAGGCAGTCCATACACAAGGCTAAAAAGCTTCACAAGAATAAAAGATAAATAGTAGAATTGTCTGGTAGACATTTTAACACGTTCCCCTTGCTAGGCAAATCGCAGGAAGCACAATTTTGAAAAAAAAAAAATCTAAAGAAAGTAAATCTTGCGTGAATTGCTTAAAATATGATGTTGATATGCACATACATTGTGAAATATCGCATGTATTCAAACAGATATGTGCATTGTCTCACGAAAAACATTGCATGTATTTAAAATGATATGTGCGTATATCATGAAACTACACATGAATTGAAATTGATCATGTGTGTAATTGAGCACAAAACATTGCATGTATCTAAAGGATGTGTGCATACCTCATATAACATTGAATGTATGTATTGCAATCTATGTGTGTACTGCATGAAAAATCACATGTATTTAAATCGATATGACATGACATGTATCAGCAGGCATGCTAATAACGTTAATTGTTTGAATCTATATATAACATACACACACCCTCCTAGAACTGGAAAAGCTGAGCCCATTCTCAATAGTAATAAAAAGTACATTATATACAAAATATGTAGAGCCATCAGTGCTAAATAGATATCTTAATTTTAGAACATTATCAACATTTTCCATGTCTGGTTCTAATGAACACCACATGTGCACAACATAATTCTGCCTACATGTGATCAAGTCGTGTCAGTCCAGCACAATACTGCTTTTTACAACATGTCAAATCACAATAATTGCAGAAATAAATACAGCATATATATACGGTTCTGCCAGATCGCATACATTATACAGTATCTTTTTTTTTTTGTATTTAAGCTCCTAATTTTCAATGCAATATCTCAATTGAAAAAAAAACACTTAAAATTATTCTTATATTATTGCTGCTAAGAAAAAACATTGGCAGTGGTAAACATTTCATTAATCATTAAATTTAATTGCATTCAAATTTACTGTTAAATTTAACAAAATCTGGTTCAAAGGTGCACAGAAATTTAAAAACCTATTTTTTTCAAAATAATTTATAATTTATTTTAATAGCAATGTACACATATTTAGGGTATGTGTACACATATATAATATTAATGTATATAACGTAAACATATATGTATATGTGTATATATAAACATTATATATGTCAAAAATATGTATATACATATACATATATATATATTTACATACTAAACACAGTAATACAATATTTGAAATTTTCAATAATATAAATCAATTTCCTATTTTTTTTGCACACTCAACCACAGATGCCTTTTTTTGCATTTAATCTCACAAAAGTTCATTAAAATGCATTATTTTATAAGAACATGCTCACTAAACTCCCTTGCATATTACAATCATTCATAAACACAGTGCATGTTCTTTTAATACACAGTACCTCATAAACATCATTTTCATCAATATAAACATGTTCACAAAACATTCTAAAGCTATATTCAGCCATAAAGCCCACTCAGTCAAATATACTGTAGCTTCTCCTGGGCCGTCCAGTACCTTCTACTGGGGCCGGGTGGGATCCACATCAGTGACTCAACCATTCTTATGCTTCTGCTAGTTTTATTCATCATTGGAGGATATTGTAGTTCTGATTGGTTGTCTGACGAACCAATCATAGCCTCCTATACTTTATTCCAAAACAGTACTCGTATTCTGCAGTTACTTTTATCAGTTTCTTCCATTAAAGGAGTTTTTTCACAATCCATGTTCTTGAATTTCTTCTTTTCAACTATGCATGATGGTATCTCCCAGAAATCATTCTTTTTAAAAAGTTTTCTGTAAGCATTTGTTATATTTTAATCTTCACTTTTTTGTATTGTAGCCAATACATTCAAAGGCCATTAAAAGCAAAGCTTTAAATAATGATGCATTACGAACATTATATTGAATTGAATTGTACACATGCTGCCCTCAAACATTCACTGAGCTGATTCTTTTGAGGTGAGGCTCCATCTCCAGCACAAGTGACATGCCCTCATCAAAACTCTGCGAGTAAGTTGGCGGCACTTCATTAGTTGATTGGGTAGGCGATGGACCATCGCTACTGTCGCTGAAACCCTCATAATCACTACATGCTATGCGCCCATTACCGATCTTATGCAATTTCTCAAGCGTGGAACCGCGACCACGTCCGCACGAGCCCTGACTCATCCTTTTACGTATTTCATGAATTTCTTTAGAGTCAATATGAGGAAGCTTGCCATTTGGGGTGAGTTTGTCATTTGGAGTGTCGTGTCCATTTGGGGTGAGTTTGCCATTTGGAGTGTGTTTTCCATTTGGGATGTGTTTGCCATTAGGTGTTGGTTTAGAGAGGGTGTTATCCGTGGATGTGTATTTTGGTGGCTCGTTGTGACCATTTTCCATATTCCGGTGAATTTTCTCCATTGAGCTTGTTGTCACCATTACTACACCTAAAACAAAATATAGTAAGATGTTTGTTGAGTATATGTTTTTGTTTTATATTTATTGAATTTTATTTTTAAAAATATGTTAAAACATTCTTTTAAAATGTATTTGGTGACAATTGGAATTCTTACGACACAAGACTTGTACTTACTGGTAAATACTGCAATATAGGAAAACTGAACCATGAGGAAATACCAAATGAATACAGTACCATCACTTAGTGCATATAGATTGTAATGGAAATATGTACAACATGACAACCAATCACAGAATAGACAGTTCAGAATGATACCATTGTTTTGCCATTGTCAAAAAGGCATTATTATCCACAACCAAAGGTATTCAAATCAATAGAAATAACCAATAACAAATAATGAATAATAATAAATAATATAAGTTTTTAAAAATATATTTATCTATCGTTCAATCAACCAATCAAAATATAAGATATAGTCAGTATTCATCCAAAGCAAATGTAATGCTAAAGGTTCACTCATCTCAAACAAAATAACCCGTAGTACTTGTGTCCCATTCATTGCTAACATGAACAAAGTAACTTATGTTTTCAGATATATCATATCCAATTAATTATTACTTAGAAAGTGAACTTAAATTTCATTTAAAAACAATTAAAATGAATGCAGTCAGATACAGATCAAGTATTCTCCTTCGTCGATTGCCGATACTCTTGTTGCCATGTTAGTTTTCTAATTCAACCCAATAGTGAATACTAAAGTTAATGTGACTATAAATAGAACTTGTGAATGGGAGTGGGGGGGAAGGGTGAGCAGTGTGAAGAGTTCATAAACAATCTTTGCTACACTCACTAGAATGACGATTATACACACTATGAACAGTGGCACACCGATTAGTAGGTTGTTCACACACAATATGAATTCAGCACACAGTTAACTAAACACTAATGTTTCCAAACACATGCAATATTTATAATTTAGAAAAACATCAATAAACATTTAATTTCAAACCATACGCTACATAGAAATTTATATATTTTATAAAACATAATAATTGGAGGAAATTAAAGTAAATTTTGAAGAAAAATTAAAATTTGTTGAAATATAGTAGATGCAAAATATTCTTGTAAACTATAGAGAATAATAAATAAAAATTGTACCAAAATAAGTTGGATACAATTTTAGATAAAATTCTGTCAGTTTGCACCTTAAAATATATTTGAAATTTATATTTATCAAAAAATTAACAATATTATAGGTAAAGGTATAATTAGTAAAACCAGCAGTCATGTCTTGTGTATAAGAAAACCGATTAATTTCCATCAAATGTATAAACAGATAAATATCACAAGCACAATTACAACAATGAAAAGTGATCAATTTAGTTAGTTTTGTTTTGAAAAGGAAAAAAGAAATTGTTGATCATCCTTTTTTTTCCCAACAAAATTGAGTAGAAAGAGGGATTTTTCCCACGCTAAAGCTTTTGCAGCATTGGACGTATGCGCCTTTTCAGATGCGTTCTATTGGTCCAATTAGGTCAATAGTGGGCAGCAGAAAACAATAGTTGAAGCATTGTCAATGGGATACCTGTTATATCATCTTTTTTTTTTTTTTGCCATCTTCAGTGGACCTATTTTGTCAGGTCTTTTTTCTTGAGTATGGAGTAGAACAATCAACAATTTTTTTTTTGTTTTTTTTTTTTATAATTTCATGGCCTAATTTTTGGCAATAATAAAATAATTAGATTTAAAAAAAAAGTGAATTGAAATGTTGCATTCAGAAATAATTTTTGAGGCATACAATACTTTAATCAAAGTTGAATTTGTAAGAGAGTGGCAAAGCGAATAAATTTTATAATACAACCAAGATATACATCTTAGCCACGGATGATATGTGACTGAACTACAAATTACAAAAAACAAGGATGCAACATTTCAAATACTTAAAGCAAATAAATATAAGCAAGATAAATACAAGCAAGAGAAATTTAGTAGACCGAGTTTTCGACTCAGTAATTTGAACAAGCAACATGCACACCATAACACCATAAAAAGCAGAAATACTAGTTTTATAACATGACTCACTATGTTAGCGTTCACATTGCATTGTCAGGCAATAGTACAATGTTTAACTTCAGCCATGGCACTCAGAATGCTTTGTGATTGCATGGTGGTACTGATTGAACAATCAACAGGCCAACAACAACAATAGGTTAGTGGTATCAATAAGCAGTGAAAGCAAACCAAACAGATGATTTCAAATATCCTTTATTCATTATTATTATTTGTTAATTTGTGGAGTAGCATCCCCGACCCCTAATGCATAATTTGTTTAAGAATACAGGTTATTTTTTTTTGTCATATTTGTCATTTTTTGGCGGATAACAGTCCATGATGTCTTCTGTAGTAATAAAGAATTAAATTGAATTGAATTGAACTGGTAGTTAGTAATATTTATTGTGGATAAGACATATAAATTGTTATAAATAAAATCAATGAAGAAATTCAACATAAAAATTTATTTCAAGTAAGCTGTAAAATTTCATTGAAAAATGTTTTAGGATATTCTTTATCTAAAAAAACAATATTTTAAGTAATATGTAATGTTATTTTGAAATATCACTCCCCAAAAAAGTGAGATGTTAAATTGAATTCTGGTAGTCTAACAATTAGGAATCTTGAATATAATCAATTAAATCACCAAATATTAATTAGCAAATGAACATGATTATTACTATATGAATTAACAAAACAGTTAATCAAATATAAGCAAATTTGACAAAAATTTACTAAACAAAACAAGATCAAGCAATTTGTTTCATTATGCTTTACAGCAAAATGTTTGAAAATTTTAAGGGGCGGGTGTGGCTTAATAAATGTGTGGGACATTGAAACTCACCTGAACCCCTCGCTTTTCATGCGGCGCTAAAGTCTGAGCACAGATGACTGTGCATGCAAAAAGAGATTAGCACACAGTGTATGTTAGTTTCAATCATAGACACAAACACACAACAACAAACACATTGAATGCAACTAGTGAGATATAGATTTAGGGTTCTAGTTAAATCAACATGTGGTCTATTAATGGTTGGCTCATACAAATCATTAACCCTTCTTCACCTGATGAAATGAGTTGTTATCCTGTAATTGACTGTCATATGCTCATTTGGTTCCATAAAAATTCGCTGGTTGTTATAACATACTGTATGCACTTTTAACACATCATAATTGCCATACAGTATAAATTTGCATCGCATCACAGGATAGAAGTTCATATTGTTGACATTTATGACAGATGTAGAAGGATGAATGAAGAGTCAAAATTAATTTCTCAGATTTTGATTATGAATTTTCAGTTAAATTTTGTTGTCAATCATTGAAAGTGGGCTCATCAACAATTGACATTAACTCATAGGAATACTAGTATAAGCGTTAACTTCCTTGAATTCAATGTGTTTCTACATAGTGACTATCAAAGTGATTCTATATATCCGATAAACATTATATAACATTTAAACAAGTGAATTATGAATGTGGTGAGATAACGAAGTGAAGCAAAAAGCATTAGTGCTAAATTAGTGTTGAGAAAAAGCAATTTCATATAAATAAGTGTATGATACTAACAATCGAGACAACACAAGCATATAATTTGGCCCATTAGTACACAACTATTTCAAAGTTACAACCAATAAATTGTTTACATAACTGCACCCCTCTGATTATATAAACACCTCTCCCCAAATAATCTTTTAAATAATAATTCCTATTATGAAAACGATTCTCAAAAATGGCAGTGTCCCTGAAATGTCTCTTTTTCTGTTGCAATATTTAAAATCTCTTCATGTCATGTCAGTTTAGCAGGTGTTAAATGGAAATAAAATTGTTGAATTGATATTCTGAAGCAAGACAATTAATGAGATTTACCTATGGATTTGTGTAGCAAGGTATGAAAAGCAGTGGACAAGTGAAATTGATGGCGATGGTGACAAAGCCCGGATACTTATAAGTAAGATAACATAGAGCTAAAGCTTTTACAATCACTCTTCCGGAATTGAAGCTGAGTTATCAAAATTCAAAATTGCTACTGACAATCAGATTTAGATATGCAATTTCCTTTGATGTGCGAATTAAACTTTTTTAGGGAACATGGTTTTGACAAGGAGAATGGTTTATGGGTTTATGGTTTTATATTTATATAGCGCCTTCCACGATTGAAACCGTCTCAAGGCGCTTGAAAGGAGAAGATGTAGAGATCAGCAGCAGATTCATTATTAACAATTTTGGAGTACTGGAGTGAGGGTGCTGGTTTCAATCTGTCTTTTTAATGAGGATATTACATTTACTGTTGGTTATAACAAAGAAGGGGTAGCCATTTCTGGACATGATTAGTTAGATGGTGCTTAGGCTAGGATGGTTTGCAGTAACATGCTAATGCTACTATCACTCAAGCATTGTGAGGTTTGTGAGTAGTGGTTCCAGGCAACAAGAGACTTATAATGGAGTACTGCCTACTTTGATCCGGTTCCGTCAGACTGGTTACTTCATATTTACCCTTGTTTTTTCGCATCAGACACCAGCAAACAAGACCTGCCATTTCTATGAGACAAATTGCCCAGCCGACTATTGCTAGCACAATGAACGTCTTTGTTGATTCATCGAAGGTTGATTGTTTACTTGCATCTGACTTAACTTCCTCATCTACACAAAACAGGAGAAAAATAAATTTGAAAAAACGAAAGCACAAAACAAAAACATCTAAAAAAATATTTAGAAAATGCAAAATGTTAAAGGTTGACATAAATATGAATAAACCTGCAAAATAAAATGTTAGGGAAACATCAAAATTATTTTAGAATTCATGCAAAGCAATGAACGACAAACCATTTAAAAAAAATTAAAAAAACTTTAAAAATGTTGCAGATCTTGTAATATAAGCACTCGCTGCTTCCCGCTGGCATGAGGGAATGATATGTGAGGGGATGGAAAACGTGGTTTACTGCATCAATGCTGGGTTGAGATAAAAGATATGAATGAAGATAGTCGGGTTTACAGTAGGTTGACACACCGTTCCAAGCCATCAATATTCATCAATAACTACTTTTCTGTTCCTGCAAACAGTAATATCTTTTGGAGGGAGAGGGAGGAACATAATTACCACTGTACATTGGCTGCTGTAATGTAAAAATAACACATTACCCACGGTACAAAAATATAAAGAAAACATGAACAAATATGGAAGATATCAAAACAACATAATAAACAACAAAGGTTTCACAACAATTTATGAATGCCTTCACTGACAAAATTTGTGAGAAATTGTAATTTTTCAAGCATACAAAATATGAAAAACAATCCATTAAATGCCATTTAAGTATAATTAGTATTGCATACATTAACTGTGCACAGACCTAGAGGCCTGTAAAGAAGCTTATTATGAGGCAAATTACAGATTATTTCACAAAGAATTACAAAGAAAATGTAAAAGCAAAGGTAATACAGATCCGAAAAAAGCAGATAAGAAAAAATAAGATACAGTAAAACCACAAGAGACCTATAATACTGTTAGATCACGTTGTATGCAACGCTAACGTCTAAACGATTATTATACAATATTTGACATAGTAGACACAAGCGTACAATTGACATTTTCAACATTTAACGTTAAGAGACATTTATGCTGACTTCCAAAGTCATGCTAAATGCAAAGTCATGAAAAAGAAATTCTGAATTTAATCTGTTGAATGTAACAACGTTTTATATATCCGAGCCTCTAATCATAAAGCAAAATTATACATAATTTTATGGAACATTCATCAATTAATTGTCCATAAAAATAACAGAATAAGAAACAGATGAAGCTGGACAAAAGACAGTGTCTGCTCAGAGTCTTGCTTACAGTGTTTACTTGTCGGCCAGACAAATCTGATCATGCAAAGCATGCATGTTCATTGTAGGAGCTCAGACAGTGATCAACTTAATCAAAGTCAAAATATTGTCTATTGTGTCTGACAAAAGACAATTTTGATACAGCAATGTATGCAAGAATTTAGTCTGATCACACTTGTTTCATCATCAGATTTCTGAAACAAGTATACAAACTCAGACAGTCGGACCAAACACTTTCTTACAGAAAAAGAATATAGTTTTCACTCAGCTTCATATTATTATTTATTTGATTAATATACCATCTTTAAACATTAACAAAAAAGTGAGCAGAAAAAAAGTTGGTACATTCAACACTTTTAAATGTTACTTGCAAGCATTGATTACATTCCTGTGAACGTGAACGTGAGCTGCAGGGGGAAAACGCTGTCATAAATGGAGCATCAATATTCTACCACTTTGATTTTAAGCCACAACCAGCACTCGACGATGATTGGATATCCACAAAAGGAAGAAAAAAAGTTCAAACAAGATTCATGAAAAATGCATTTAAAATCCCACTTTCAAATGAGAAACACTTGTTTTTGAATTTGTATTTTAATTACAATAATAAAAATTCAAATATAATTAATCTCCTGATGTTTGCACAGTTGAGATTCTCAAAAATTGTCACATGATTGGCGGCAACTTGCATGTATGACCCATGTACATAAATTTATACATTAAAAACATTTACAATCAGACTTACAGACAATAACAGGGTTGAAGCATTAGTTCAAATCTGATAATATATAACAGTTAATTATATAAATAATATCTGATTAATTATATAATAGCTTGATATATTATACTGATTATACTAGTTAAATTCATTTATATTTTAAGGAACTGAAAATTTCAAAATGTTATGTTGCTATATAAAACATATGACATAATATCTCTCAATCTCTATTGTAAATTATGATGGAAGTATTTCAAAGTTTCAAATATTTTCATAGACCTATATTCATGATTTTGATATATAATCAGGATTAAATTTATTATACTTATTACACTAAGATTAGGCCTACTTTAAAAAGAACAATAATATACGACCTGAATTATATAACAAATTTATTTATATTCTAATTACCATACTATTACTTTGATGTTTGTTACTCAAAAAATGTAAAAAAAAAAAAAATTGTGTAAATTAAATACTAATATTTTTGACCTTTTTCATGTTATTCAACAAATTGTTTATCTATATGCTAATTAGTGGATTATGCATAAATTAAATCATAGACCTAAGGTGAATTCAATTAACTATCACTGAAATTAATAAATAACATTGATTAACGGTTTAATTTTTACCTTCCGGGAGCATTGCATTTTAATCTGTCTATTTGCGTCACATAGTAAATTGAGATCACAGATAACTTAATTGATTTGTTTTCTTAGTTGCTCTTAGCCTAAATGAAGCAGATTATCTTAATGCGAGATGGACAGAGAGATCACAAAGTGTCCAAATTATCAGCAGAGAACATCAGTCAAGCTTAAATGTATGTATCCGTTTCCCTTTATTTGTTATCTGAATCACAAAAGATGCAAGATGTAGATTTAGAGTATTCTATTATCATTGTATTATATTATCAGCATAATTATTCACAGTAGATTTCTTGGAACAAGTATATATTTTATTTACATTAGGGAATGAAACCAAACTAAAAACAATAATTAAATTGTTATCAATTTCAATCAAACAATTCTCTAATTTATGAATATTTATAACATATTAGTTATTAGCTGAAAGTTTCATTGAAATGCTATGGTTTAATAAACTCAATATTATGCTTGCTATTTATTTTTATTAATATGGTTGAAAATTGTTTTCTTCAAGCAATGATACTATTCCAATTTATTACACCGGTTGTGTTATAAACTATGGCAGCCCAAATAAATTAATATTAATTTATATCATAAATTATTTAGAATATTAATTTTTGATTTTCAGTAGTAAGTTACAGTTTATAGTTAGACAACCAAACAATGTTTAGTTTTTCTGTCCTTTCTTCTTGAATTCCCCTGATTGCAGCTTATATGCGCATATTTACATTATCATAACCAAGCTACTTTTGACAAATCAAACACTGTCAAAAACAATCCAACCGACACACAGTTATATGTACTATTAGTATTACTTATTTATAACTCAAAATCTACCTGTGTTAACTAGAAACACATCAATACAAAAAGAATATAAACATTTTAGAAAACAAAGGAGGAGTAATAAAGAGATATGTTTGCAGAGAGCAAATCATCAAAATACAAATATAAAGAGAAAAAGAACAAATATAAAGAACAATGATAGAAAAAAACATCAAGTATAGGCACGCATTGTAAGGATACGCACATTGAAATGAAAATATACAAGAGAATATACACAAATTGAAATGAAAGAGTTCAGATTAGAATATTATATACCTCAATATAATCTAAAACAAATCAATCACTCTCTAAATAGATCAATCACCCCATGCAATAATTAATCTAATTAACAGAAATATTAATAGTTTAACAATAATCAATATGCTACTAATCAATCAATCATAAAATCATAACATCAAAATTTCCATATTTTTGCATATTAAATTACTGATTACTTCATCACTTTTATGCCTTTTAATTTCATCATGCTTTTTGCTTATTTTTATTGAGCAAGCTGTTTCACAATCACAACATGCAGAATTACATGCATTAATTATTAACTTGCATTAATTAACAAGTGGCATGTTACATTAATTGTACTGTACACAACACTACAAAATAACAACTATAAAACTAAAATTACTACCTTCCTATGACTACATATATACTGCTACACCTAAATAAATTTTATTCATTCCTAAATATTAAGGTGGAATAATTAGATTTTCAGAAATGTTTACAAATTTTTACTGAAGTTATTATTGAACTTCCCAAAATAATTTACTATTTAGAGAATTGTTGTTTATTCAAAGGGAGAAGTTAAATCTAAAATAAACATTTATTGAAATAAGTTAAATAAGCAATTTGTGTTCCGGAAGAAAGAATATATTATCTGTTCTATAAGACATGCCACCTCAGAAATATGCCTATTAACAAATATAGACCCTTATACATATATAACTAAGTACTGCCTGCACACAATTACCTGCTATTGCTACTCATTATTCTGTTTAGCTATATACAATACATGCCTATGTGTATCAATGAACTAAAAAAAAAATCAACAAGATTATATGTTTTGTATAGGAAATTAACTTTTAATTATTAAGATTTTGTTGGGTGAATTTAAATAAGTTTATATTACGGAAGAGCTAGTTACAGAACTATGATTAACATAGGGTTTTGTTATAGAACTAGGATTAATATAGAGTTTTGTCATAGAACTAGGATAAATATAGGGTTTTGGTACTTAGATGCAGTATAGCATCAGATTATGTATAGGCCTATATATAATATAATACTGTGTTTCAGGATGTAGATATAGGGTGATATTGTTTTAGTAGAAGCAGGATAATTGAAAGGTTTAGCCTCTCAAGCATTTTATTAATAGGAGGAATAATATATAAATGAAGGATTTAATACGATATATAGGTTGATTAGATATCTTTTCACCACAGGCTACGGAGAGCACTCTTAGAGTTACTATGATTGGTTAGATAGGTATTGTTCAGAGAAAATCAACCAATAAGTATTCCTGTCTGGTATTAGCTGTGTCAGTTACAGAGCTCAATGCACATTGGTTACTATGAATGGAACACAGATGCATCAATGGATGCTATGTAGTTGCAAAGTGCCGCCATAGTGAGCAATGGTTCGAGAATCCTACCTGCCAGCAGTTCAGGTGGTTTGTGGGTTGGTGTTTGAGTATAAAAGAGTTTCTCAGTGGGCCAATCAGAAGCCTCCAATTTATGCATCTCATTACCACTATCTTGTCGGGTAAGAGTTGTTTCAAGGTTTGTTGTTTGTCGATAGGTTGTACCCAGTTTCGCTGGTTCTGTGAAGAAGATTACACAATCACTAGATAGAATGCACAAGAACAACAATCAATAGATACAACATTACTAATTACATCTATAATAATATACAAAATTTACGAACATAATACAGTATACATCATTAGATCAGATGATACTTCTTTACAAAATAGTTGTAACAATTAATCTCTTTGCTTTTAGATTTTCATAGAATTTGCTGACCATTTACATATTAAGTTTTTAAACGAGTGTATATATTACATTTACATATATATTCATATATAAATTCAATTCAATAGAAATTTTGCAATAGCTTTGTACAGATTAATTCATTATTATCTATTTATCATTTATTATTATTCAACAGGATTTATCACTATTAATATCCACTATTATTATAGCCACTTTCTTTTACAATATATATATATTATTGACAACTTCTGTATGGTTAGGAAAGTATTTCAATACATGCTTAGTTAACAGATTACATATCAATCCATTCTACAACATGAAAATACATGAATATACCTGGAGTGGTAGTTGTGGTTACAACAACGGTGGTAGTAGACGCAGCAGAGGGGGTGGTGACAATGGTAGTAAATTCTACAACAAGACTAATACAGTGAGAAAAAAGCCACACAAAAAAAACACCACAAAATACCCATATATCAAAAAATCTGTAACAAAGAACTGGCACCGAACAAAAATTGCTTTCAAATTTATTTGGGAAAAAATCACATCACATCATGAAATATGTCTTGGAATGAGTTTAATAGGCAGGTGGAGTGTATAATGCACAGGTGGGCTGTATAATACACAGGTGGGCAGCAGATTACACTGTAGAAATTCTAATGATAATTTTATGTAAACACCACTAGAATATAGGATGATTATAAGTACTTTAATTCTACTAAATATGAAAATAATATTTAAAAAAATGCAGTAGAATTTTATTTGTCCAAAATGGAAATACTGTAGTAATAAGGTGACAATGATGATACTTAAGCTTAAATTTTAAAATAGAAATTCTACAGAATACGATTTTGTTGTCTAAGGGCATTGTGAACAGACATCAAACAAGACAACTAATTACATTTTGAATAATAAAAATATAACTCTGATGTGTTATCTACTGGTTCACCCCTACTTAGTTTGAAAGCAACTTCCTGATTGGTCAGTTATAAAACATTGATATTTATAATGCAAGTCAAAGCATGCCACATATGCACAGAATGCTAGAGTACAGTCGACGAGGGAATTTGCAGGACGACGCTTGACAATGCTACAAGAAATATAAGCTGAATATTTAATCAAACAATAAAATGCTGACAAGGTAAAACAAAAGATCTTTAGGTTAATGTAATCGTGGTCAAAATAAGGAACCTGGAGAAAAATAAAACTGTTTTATCAGTGAAACATACACAATTATTATAAGGAAATATTGATACAAAATATGGTAATTAAAAATGGGAAATAAAATAAGAATATCATTAAATTTTGAGCATAGAAATAATAATGCAAAACACAATTCATTATTTACATTTTTGTAAATCATAAAAAAAATAACAGACACATGGAGTAATTGTCAAACTGAAGCAACAAAATATGAGCATGGCACTTACTCTTAATGGCATAGGAATGACGGTATAATAATAATACTGATAAGTATTTATTCAATATTCAAATAAAAAATACAAATCTTAAAAGTAAATATGACAAAACTCAAACCCATAATGATTATTCCCAAATTAAAAAAAATTTAAATTTAAAAAAAGTGATTTTTTTTTTTGGTATGAATTAAAAATGAATGCAAATAAAAGTGAAAGAAATCAAATGTGTAATTTTACTAACCAGTGGAAGGGGAACCAAGATCAGTGCAGTCTTTCAAAGTCCAATCAACATCTGAAGCACATGCAGATCATAACAACGAACCAATCACACATAAGCAGGAGGATTGTGGGGTGGAAGGGAAAAAGAACCAAAAAACTAAAATCACAATACGGCCATTCAAACAAAAGCAATATCTAAAGCATGCAAAAATTGATAAGATATATAGAATGAATATATGTTTTAAAGTGGAATATCAAAATATAGTCCTTTTCTCAATTTTTATTCTTTATCCATACTTTATGTTGTTGAAAATTTGGTTTCTACTATTGAATATTGGATAAATGTGCTACTGTATGATCAATATTTAACCAATCAACCAACCAACCAAGCAATTAATCAATCAATCAATCAAGATTGCTGACTATTTAATAATTTCAATAATTGAGTTTGACATCATCCAGCAACATATTTCTGAGAAGCCCAGAAAAAAATATGCAAATCTCAATTCAGCTCATTATATACAATTCTTAATATCATTTATGTTGCTACGTCTTTCTTGTTTTCAAGGACTGTTTAACATATTCCACTGCAAGCATGCTCATTCTAAGTAAAATATATACAGATATAGAATTACAAGCAAAGCATAAATTAAGAAGGATTTGGAAGGAAGATTTTCTTGTTATATAAGCTATTAACATTTATAAATCAGAGTAGATTAAAATTAGCAGTTTTATCTTTGCAATATTATTTATTAAATATGTCCATGATTCCTCCCTATTACCATGGCATGAAAACAATTATATTTTATAATTTTAACTTTTGAATTAACTCTGTAGTTAATCAAAAGATAAAAAATGAATGATGCAAAGAGATTAGGTATTCAACTTAAGTCACAAAGATTCATTTACAATACATGCATATAATATTGCCATCATGTGATCATGATCATGAGATCCATCCCATAATATTTTTGTGAATTTAGCCCAGTTACCAATATTGAATAATACAGACAATAATAGATGGCCAATAACACCGATGTTAAAAAGTGCTTGTAAAAATGTGGTGCAGTAATGTGAGCAATGTTACACATCTGGCTGCAAGTTGTGTTAGTGTTAGCTGTCGAGGGACAAGCCAATAATTAAATATTCAACAGACATGGTTGCTAACTAACAACTAACAATTAACATAACTTGTAGCCAGTTGTTGCAATGCATCTGCTAGCAAAACTCACCTGTTATTGGATCTATACATCCAAGGCAGCAGGATAAATAGACAAATCAGGAGGATGGATAGACAGATCAGTAGAATTGCAGCGATAAAATAAAAAGTAATAGGAATATTAAGTATTACAAATGTGCTTTTTAAACTAAAACAAAAAAAAAGTTAATATTAAAGTTGTGCATAAAGAATGTTTTTGAATTCTTTATTCAAAAGAGTGTAGAACAAAACAAATTACAAATATATTAATTTAAATATTATATTAGATCATAGTTTCTAAATCAAATTTGGTGATTAAAATGTGTTTAAAATAAAATTGTTTGTAATGAAATAGGCAAGCATACCTTTACAATCTAGCTCAACTCCACTGTAATCCCTGAAACATGGAAAAAAAATGTTAAAATCACTTTATAATAATAACAATGAACTATTCATAACAAAACTTTAAATGCTCCAGAGGCTCAAAAATAATCTACTCTTTATTTTAGTCATCAATTTGAGACCTATTCATTCTGGAACTCACTAAAGACCCTCACTATAGTAACAAATATAATCTAAATAAAAAATATATTATAATGCCTGCAAGTTTTTAAAATAATCTAATAGGATTCAAAACAATAAAAAAAAAACAGTAATAAATCTTTATAGCAATTCGGACAAAAGAAAGTCTGACATTCAAAAACTAACATTAATATACCAACAGCCAGCAAAATAATAATTATTATAATATAAATATAACAATTTATCATAATGACTGAAAGTTTTCATATAATTAAATATTCACAATAATGATCCAATAATATTCAAAACAATGATAGTAAAAACAATAAAACAATACATCTTTATAGCAATTCATACAAAAGACAGTCTGGTATTCAAAATCTAACAATAATTATTCATTAACTAATTCTAGTTTTCAGAGGCCCTATATAAAATATTTGAAAAAACAAATGGTATAATATTATGACAAAAACAAAATCCATCTACTGTGCACTCACTCATTTGTTGATATTGATACTATACATTTACTACTGCTCTCAATCCAACTGCAATAGGGATCTTGTTTACAGGAGCTGAAACGTGACAAAAGCTTGGGTCATGTACATTAATTACTATTCTGCACGGTGGCACGTTACTCTAGCTTGCAATCCTTAACGCTGATGTATTACAATTTGTATATGACATAGCCATCTGTGCGGGATTTACGTTAGTTTCTACTTGATATCTAGTGGACAGTTCTTGAAATGATTGCATGTAGTATTAATCTGTGATAAACATATGAAGAGTACTTATTTCAGGCCTAAATCATCATCATTCTTGTTTAAAATACATGTCAATATTTTTGAGTATGCACATCAGCCACAAAGGGAATCCAGAACTTTAAGGTATACTTAACCATAAATAGCAAACAATAAAACTTTACTCAGCAAACATGGAACTGTAGCTTAGTGGTTAAGGTACCTGTCTTCAAATCAAAATATTCATGGTTCAAATCATACAACTATCACTATGATTATACACAACTACAAGCAATCCCATGACCCATGTCTCATTAGGTTATCTAATAGCTTATAGATATTTTTAATGCTTAAGTAGTAAATTACTACCTATAATTAGAATAAGAACAAGATAGAATCTTGAAAAAAAAATACACATAAATACCTACCAATTCTTTAAATATTGACAATACTGAGGAGACAACTCAACAATAACATCTTTAGATGTTACAAATATAACTTCTTGGCCGTTGTTCTTATATAACCTCATGTTTGTGATGGGCTGTTTATCCTCCATCACATGCATGTTGTACAATAGAACAGGTGAGACCATACCACCAACAGGGTGATTTTCACGCAGTACTAATTTCATAACATGGCCATCATCTGTATAATAAAAAATGTTATATAATTATTCCTCTAATTTTTATGTTTTTCTAAAAGCATTCAAATCATTAACATTGGTTCAGCTTTAGGTACGGTATTAGGTTTTACCTGTTCCAGCAAAGACAATAGTATAAGGACCCTTCTTTGTCGTCACTAATTTATTCAATCTGTAGTTGCTTCGAGTGAGCGTAAATAACGGATCGTCTTGCCCGTAATTCTTAACAGGTTCATACATCAACGGATGCGATTTTATAAAATTTAGATCCTCATTTGAAAGTTGTGTTGATTCAGCAGAACACTATAATAGAAAAAATAAAGATATTTTATATTTTTAGAAGGGCATACAAATTTTAAAAATTAATCCTGTTGAGTTCTGAATCAGACCGGATGTTGATGTAATATTGTGACACTTACACTGCCCGGTCTAATGACTGGAACATTTGCGGCTGGAACAGGTTGCCATGGTGCTGATGTCTGCTTAAATAAACCATTATTAAAGTTGTCTCTGATTTCATCAAGGTTGAACCTACATACAGCAGAAGCAGGTATTTCATGACTGTAAAATAAGAACATTACAGATTGAAAGAATGGGCATCGGGGTAACATAGAGGTTACAGGAAGCGAGAGACACTATCCACTTTTGGGTTATTAGTCACTGCTGCTTTGGTCTCACATGTTGACTTAATTTTTTGGGACACAGATTATTCTTATATTGTATTTTTTTCACTGATTGTTTATGTTTCAAACTGATACTTCAGTTTCCTCCATTTCTTGCAATTTATTCTGAAAACATGAATTGTTCTATTGTAAAGAAATAAAGTTTATTGTATTTTATTGTATATTGTATGTTATTTTTGTCAGAACATATAGTATTCTTCTGTACTAAGTTACTGAGGCTGCAAAGGAGCACAAAGACTACTAATATAGTTAGGTGTACAGCAAGTCTAACGAGGCATAACTAACATAAAAAACATGGGACCACTATTCAAATAACCTCAAAAATTACTTACTCTCCAGTTGTGAAGATGCCATAATAGAATACACCTTCTCCTTCAACAACCCGCACAACATCCTCTGCAACAAGATCAAAATATGAACAAATTAATCAATAATACTAACAGTACTTTACAAAATATAGATAAAGAAATATATTACAGCATTTTAAGTGTGATACATATGTATAACACAAGTAAGCAGATTATGCATATACCATGACAGAGTAGAAATTACACGACTTTATTTTAGTTAAATTGTTTGATAAGAAAAAGTTATCATATCATTATAAAACATTTACTATTACATTTATTAAATTTTTTAAAAACTATGTGTACTGAATTTTTTCATTATTAAAGAATAAAGTCTTTGTTTATTGCAGTGCAACAAAAGTAGGATAGTACTAAATCCCGGCTTACTTCCGGATATCAGCAGCTTACGGTATGTTGAATGTTAAGACAGGTTGTACGTCAATCAGGCTACAGTTTTTACTTTGAACTACACTTGATTATTATTATTATGGCCTTATTATACGGGCACCAACTTCTCTATCCGGTACATGACCTTACCTGAGTTAACCCAAAAATCCCACAAAATCTATTATTTCCTTCCACGTAAATTTTATAATATCTTAGCATGATAATACAAAGGAGTCAAGTCACAGATGCTATTAATATAGGCCTACATTTTTAGATATTTATTTTAAAATTATTTGAAGTGAAATTGAAATATCAAGAAACAAGTTTAACCTAATATTTCCTTCTAGACACAGTTTATGAGCTGTAGAAAGCCAAACCTATAATTGTAGGCATACTTTAGGCCCTATAAAAAATATTATTAGTTTATCACCCATCTGGGCAGGAAAAGTGATGAGGAAGGGAGGCTTTTTTATTTTTTTTATTTTGCTAAAGCCAAATATAACCCTTGGTTTGTTTGCTGGTGCATTAATATTCAAAGTAAAACATGATTTAGATAATGCAAACAATATCTACTAACTATTTAATAAAATAAATGAAAAAAATAAATAAATAAAATTAAAAATATAATTTTTTTCAACAATTTTTTTTTTTTTTTTCAAAAAAAAATTTTTTCACATTTTTTTTTTTTTCTAGTACCATAGAAGGCATGCGCGCGAGGGTGATAAACTAATAATTTTTTTTATTGGGCCTTATGTTTACTTACGCAGGTAGTTGAAGTGGAAAGGAAAGTCTCCGTGAAAAGAACAGTCTAGTCTTGCTTTTAGGAAAGTTGTCCATGTTGAATCAAGTATCGTACTCCCTCCTTTATCGTTGGTACAGACACGAGCGATCCGTGAGTAGTACATCTGAAAAAAAAAAAAATCAAGGTTCAACAGCCAGTCTGCAAACATTCTAGAAAATGAACTCTACTATGACTGACTCACCTATTTACCTTTTCTTATCCTACAAGAAGCCATTAAAATACCAAGCCTACAGTACTCCAAAAAAATAAGATAGTGGTATACATTATTAGGCCTACTGTAACATTACCACAGAGCTTGCATGGTATATTTCCACACATACAGCATTCTATGCCTATAGAAATATAAACATCCGGACATCTCAATTCTGTTATTGGCAGTTATGTAGCATGTGACCTCATATTATATATACTAGAAACTACCACTGACAAGTTTTGTGCATGAACTTGGGACACAGCCACTTTGATAACTGTGACGATAATGATATAGACTTCGACACATTTATTGATATTATGACTCAACTGGTTATAAAATTGGTATCTAAATGAGAATAAAATTATATATATTAGTTTACTTGTTGACTGTTCAGTAGACAGCATATTATTATGTCTATGGAAGAAATGTATGTTGTAATATTGTAGTCTTATATTATTTTTATGGCTGCAAGGTCAATCTAAGTCTAACGCAGATCATTGGTGATCCTTTATAATTAACATACAAGTACAAAGTAATTAAGACTTCTGAAAGCATATTGACAACTTCCTATGACTCAGGAACACATTTATAAACATAATATTGATAAATTCATGTAAATCAACCACTATCCATGATTCATTCCAAAGTGTTGACCAGAAAACTGCACAAGTACGCACTTAAAGCCAGCAACAAGACCCAAACTTTTCAAGTCATAGAGCAAGTAACAGTGCAGTGGTTTCACTCAAAAACTTCATTCCAGGTTGTTGAAGATTCAACAAAACAGGCCGAAGAGGCATACGAATCTGTATTATAATTTCGAGACTTTCTCATTTATGGGAGTCTATTAGGGATTCGTAAGGGTTAAGTTGGATGCCTATACTTATTGTACTGCCAAAAGGTTAACCTTTTAAAGAGAAAGTTGCCAAGTAGCACAATGCCTTGAAAATGGACCACATTTCAACTCTTAACATCTTTGTTGGATAAATGTCAGAATTGATCTAAACCTGCAAAATACATATTAAAATCTATTTTTATTTAATGTTCCAGAAATAATCCTGATGTTCTTTAAAAGGAAAACATTAATCATTTTTTGACATTTAAAATATTGTTACATTCATTCATAATTCCATGTAGCCAGCTAGCTGTCCCATAGGCTAACAAATGATCTATTAAATGTCAACGATAATGTGCCGTACTACAAACATGTGTTACTAAATACTTGCGCCCTACTTCGACTACAAATATTCAGGTTGGTACTGTATGAAGAGGGAAGTACTAATACACATAAAATATTATATAAATATTATAAAAAATATAATATTAAATATAACATCTTATTAAATATTTACCTTTCCTGTATGTTGAGTTTCTATTGAAATTTCACGGAAGAAGAAAAACACTTCATTATCTTCTTGGTAAGATTTGATGAATTCTGGGACTGCAAAAAAAATCAATCAAAATCAAATTACTTCTGTACTATTAATAGATACTAATCAACCTTTGCAATTATGATTAGATAATTGAAATCAATTAAAGTAAATGATAAGTAGATAGACCTTGAATCATACTGGCTGAATGGTCAAGGGGAAAATATATGATTATGGGATTAGGGCTGGGTTTCTATTTTTTTCTTGTTTCTTTTTAACAGCAATTACGGATGGAAATACGTAGGTGATCCTTGATAAACTACAAGTATTACTGTGAGGCTTAGCGAAGGGTGTGTTTTTATTCGTAACAATAATCCGGTTATTGGTGTAATATAAACAAAATGTTTTAATATTGTTTTTGTGGTTACAGTAAAATAGGCTCCAACAGTTCATGTGCCAGTAAAAACTAATCTAGGGCTGTTAAGTGCTGGCCACCTTGATGCTGGTCTCTCTAGCTTTACTTGTTGGCTTATTTTATGATTACTTGCAGAAAACATATTTTTATACCATCTGTTGTTTTCCTTTTTCCCTGAAGTACATTTGAAATCTATTTATATTTTATAAATCTGTTGATAAATATTCCAAGCAATTTTATAGAAATTATTCAGATTTCACTGACGTAATGTACTTACGATTAAGCCATATGGAGTCAGAACGTTTAGTTATAAGAGGCGGGTATATATCTGTATTGCCCATAGACCTAGTCAGCACAGATTCTCTTGCGTTGAAATCAGCAACTGTCCCGGAATACAGGCTACCATCTAAAATTAAACACAATACCAGATCAATAACAAAATAAATTGTGATTATAATAAAACTTTAATAGAGCCAAAAACATATCTGTCATAGCAAAAGATAGATTAAATTTAAACAATGAAGGCTGACCCAAAACTAAACTCGAACTAATTATTATTATGAAGGATGATGATTATTATTATTATTAGTATTACTGTACATTAGTAACTATTTTCACCAAAGGAGATCTCTACAAGACAGAAAACATGTTGGCGAACACTCTTCCTCCAGCATACCTCCAAGCGAGTACAGTATTTCATACCACTTGCATGGGAATAACGTGTTAAACCTAATTTGTACGGTGATTCTACGAACTGCAATGTCTTATAAATGAAACAGCGATAGGTGTTATTGATTTTAAGCGTGTACCATGAGTAATAATTAGATTTAACATCTAAACTGACTGTGCTTTTAAGCATTGCAGACAAAGACCCATAACTTCCATAGCAAAATTATTTCAGAAATAACGAATCCTTTGTCTCGATAAAAAATTCCCAGACCAGTGGAAATATCCAGGTGCCTACAGTACTAAAATATATTTGTTGAAAAATATATAAAATTATATATTCCCAATTGTAGACAATGCATCCATCCAATTATTGAGATTAAAAATGTGAATGGAATAGACAAAATAAATTATCCAATCTAGACACAGTTAATCCTAATGACTATCAAATATTAAAAAATAGATTTTGTATAGATCTATAAAATCTATTTTGCCTCATCAATGATTTCTATATTGATTTTGTTTCTTTATAATTTCTATATAATCATTTTCAAGATTCAGCACTTATTCCTTCAAATTCTAGATAAACCCACCTTTATCCTTTTGTCTGTATCATTCTATATTTCTTTATTTCATAACCACAATGTACCTAATCAATGAGTCATAAAGATGAATGAGTTTGTAGAGCTGGAGCAATCCCTAAGGCTTTGATATTTGATCACCGGGAATCAATAGTGTGTACAAACTCATTCATAAAATGCATAACCTGGAAGCATAGACTGCCAGCACCAGAATGTCAAAACACCTCCGTAGTAATCACAGACTTCCAATCGACGAATAATAGCTTATAATCAAATCTTTTCTCTCATCAACCCTTGATTAACATTCAATTAAAAGAGATACCATAATAATAGATTTCAATATTGTCCAGTTATTTTGAGTTCCAAGATTGGGGTCCTACTCGATAGAGTGGGCGTAATTATAAAATCATAGTGAGTCCTATTCAATAGAGTTGGCCTAATTTTATAATTATGGTGAGTCCTATTCGATGGAGTGGGCCCTAATTATAAAATTATGGTGATACTCAGTAAATTTCAGTTGAGGAGTTTTTCGTGACAGAGGCATACTGTATGGGAATAAAAATATGAAAACAGCATTGATCTGTCCACTCAATATCATATAGCCTGACATTATGAGCAAGCATATGATTATCATGATCCTTTCACCAGCAAAATTGATGGTTTTGACTCCTAAAAGCACTGCCTGGAGCTAGAAATCAACCATCTTCTCATTAAGGAACAAAGCAAATTACAGGCATTAAGCTCTTATGCTTTCAAACTACTAAACAGATCTGACAGTTCCAATGGATCAGTCTTTTTAGCTGATTACATGTCTGTCAAAATGACAGTGCAGAGTGCATGATTAAAGTATAACAATAAGAATAATGTTAATGTAGTTTGACATTTTGCTAATGAAGTCAGTCTTCACTGGTATTTACTTCTGAAGTTTTAAATATTATTCCAGCAATGTAAAATTATTATGTACATCCCTTGTTAAAGATGTATTGTCCCTTGCTAATGGCAAAAAAATCATAAAAAATAAGTTTGAAATAAAACTTTTCATTTTGCAATAACATAAAAAATTATTAACTTGTGAAGAAAATATTGAATTTAAAAAATGTGTACCCTAATTTTTAAACCAATAAATTATAATAAAAATAATAAAACACTTCCAGTGACTGGAAATGTTTCTATCATTTTTCGCTGTTAACTGATTAGTAGACATTTTTTTTAAACACTAATTTCTATGTTCAAGTTGACAACTTTTTATGTTACTTCAAAATGGGAAAGTTAATTTCAAACAAATATTTTTATTATTTTTTTGATATTTAGCATCTTTAAATAGAGTACTGTGTACAGTGAGGTAGCAATTATTCCTTAAAATTCTAAATGTTATACATATTATACATTTTAAAATCCATTCCATGACATTTTGTAGTGCCAAATACTGTACAGTATAGGTTTCTTGAATGGGTGATTTTTCATTAATTATTACTATTATATAAACATATTCAATTTATTATTATTATTACAGTATTATTATTATTATTATTATTATTATTATTATTATTATTATTATTATCCAGTTGGTATATGATAATTTAAGATTGTGGAGCAATTTCCAAGTTGAGCAATTTCCAAGTTTTAGATACCGTTACAGAAGTAAACGTATTGGTATAAGTAGTTGATCACCTACTGTTATCTACAAAATCTGAAAAAATCACTAAAAAAATTCATGTTTTTGAATTTAAGCAGCTGTACAGTAGGTATTTTTATTGCCAAAAACTAAAAATTCAAACTGATGACAGATGGGGATGATATGTGAAGTACCGTAGATGAATGCATTTACTGTATTCAACTTGGAATATGTAGATCTACAGTACAAATCATAAAGTAATAACAAAAACAAGCAGGTGAATACTCCTTGATTTCATATTACAACTTCACTTGATACACTTTCCATATCAACTACTAGATGATTTAATATGCTCCTCCTTCACCTCTGTGTATATCATATTAAAAAAAATGCATGCAATATTAATTATTAAACAGATTAAATGCAGGACTACCAACGAATTGCTGATACTTCGGCATTTAATAATTCATTCAAATTTTATATCTGAGAATTGATCCTCATTCTAAAAATATGTACGTAAATGTCAAAATCTCTCATTAACACAACAGATGTTTCACAGCAATCAATATACTTCACAGACAAAATTCTTAATAAAAACAAAACTATAAAGTCGGAAGCAGTATTAATTGAATCGTACGTCAGATAAGATTACACCCACATTTTGTTCATAAAATCCTTCTTTTCATTTAACCAATTATTTAGTCTTCTGTATGGGAGTGAATTGCAGAGTTGTTTTCAGTCATAAGTGAAATTTTGGCATTTATGTTAGCATTTAATAATTGAAAAAAATAATAATTAAAAAAAAGTAATAATAATTATCATTATTATTATTATTATAAATAACCACCATTATACATCTTGAAGATTTGTTAGGATATTCTTTTCCATGTCACTGTTTCTGAAGATCATTTCCTCTACATGTCATTTAAATGATGACTGGCTTTCAGAAATTAAATATTATGGATTTTTAGAGCGAGGATATGCAACTAGGGGCACCTTATTGATTTTAGTCTTATCAATCTTGTAGTCTTACAAATAACAAACCATCATTGAATTATCATACCTTTATATGCATTTATAAATGAACCTCTAGAAAATTCCAAAATGGATGTGTGTAGGCCTATATAGTTGTTAATCATTTAGGTTATGACAGTATATACAGACAGTATAAGAGATTTTTTTTAATCCCATACAAATACGATATGACTGAATGAAACTACAAACTGAACAATGCTCATAGAGCTTTATCATAAAGATTCCAACAATATTAATAGAAGGCAAACAATTTGATTAACAGAAGACAAACAATTTGAGGTCTATAATTAAAATTAATTATAATTAACATATACACACATTGAACAAAGTTATATCTGTACAATAAATAAGACATTTACCTGCAAAGACAGCAGTACTTTTCTGGTGTATATTGAATGGACACTTGTACAAACCATCAGTCCAGTTTGTATCCTTTTGCTCCCATTGGCTCTCTAAACTTGACTTGTTAGCCTACAGAGCAAGAAAAGTTACAACAATCAAATCAGAAAACCAGTTCAAATTCAAATGGGATCAGAATTAATCTTCTTTTTCACATTTAAATTGAGTTATACTTTTGCTTATTATACATAGACATATTAATGTCATAGAGTCAAGAGAGTTTTATAAATTATGGCTTTTGGTAAACCCTGAGAGGGTTCACATATAATAAGAACAGGTGTAATGATGATGGAAAGATTTCTGAATTGGAATCAGAAGAAATTGGAAGGAACAATTGAATATACTCCTTTATATACAGCAAGATGACAATACAATAGAAAATCAAAATAGTCTGTAAATTCTTGAAATGATCACATAAAAATAATATAATAAATATTAATTTTCTGACAGTTTATATTTTCACCATTTGTTTAAATAATACATTAAATTGAGCTTTAACTGATTTCCCTAAACCAATCACTGAATCACAGTTATACTACTCTATTTCTTACCAATGAACCCATTAAGTTCAAGGGAATGCACATAAAGTAATCATTCTTTAATCAACATTAGTCACATGACTCCTATAGTAAATCACATTTTCAAACTACCCTGACCCTGACCCAAAAGAAACAAAAATTACTATGAGGACCCTCAAAATCCTTGGATTATCAATAGAGCTCTGTAATTTTGTTTGCATTGGTACCTAAAGCTTCTTAAATTTATGCCTCCAAATGAAGTAAACCAAGGCTTAGGTTTGGGTAAATCATGAATTAAAGATTTCATCAACTGGACATTTGTGTCCAGTAATAGTCTGTTAATAGGTCAATGACCTCAGTCAATGTCCAATTATTATACTTGAACTTATAGACAAGGATCTTAAGTATAAGAAATATAATGAACTGTAGTAATTTAAGAGCCAGTAATGTGTGTTATTGTATACTCAGTGTTACAAATAGTGAAAAAATGCATTTTATTTGCAAGTTCAACTTCAAATGGGGTAAATTCCTTAAAATAAGAGGTTTAGAGTGACAGGAACTCTGTTTGTATGCATACAATCCTTTACCACAAATCATGACCACTATGAATAAAAGCAATGACAGATTCTTGGTGTGTAAACACTCAACAAGTCAACTTTTTATTTTTTATGACTGTTTTTAATCCGACAGGAAGTTGGGGGAAGAATAGAAATTAGATTTCAATATTTGCTGGAAATCTTTCAGATATTATACAAAACACAGATGGCTTGACTATGTCAGAGGCGTCTTGCACTGCAATCATATGGTCTTGGGTATAATTTGTGCATGTCATTTTTACAATGACTAAAACAATTCATTTATGGTAAAAATGATGTGAAATTGAACTTCAATGAAGCCTCAGGACATATTTCTTTTACTGTACGGCAACTTTCCAATGATTAATCAGGACTCCATTACGAAACAGGATGTAGGCCAAAAAATGGGCAAACCAACACCCCTATAGAGCACCTCAAATCACCAAAATGCAGTCGTGCGTCACAGAGCATCACAGCAATCTCAGTTAACTAATCGGATTACTGGCAGGGTGCCTGTTGACGTAGTCACTCCTTGTGGCTGCGTGCAGGAGCAGTGATTGGTGCAAAGTTGCAAATATTAATGTCTATCCAGGAAGTCTTGTGAGGATCCCAGAGGGAGTGACGTTTTTCTTGTAAACCATAAGGTGTGGATTTCGGTGTCCTGTTACTTTTTTGTGAAAACTGAACACCAGTCATACTAGTTTCCATGACAACTGTGACTTAAATCCTATTAATATAAATCTCTGAGAGAAAAGGTCTTAAAATGGAATTGCATCCACTGTTACCATTTTCCAACCTGATTATTTTCTATTTAAACTTTTTGGAACTAAACTTTTATTCTTACAAAAATATATACAAATCTTTCTTTACATAAAATATAAATAAATATGCTGATTAATTCGAATTTCAGGAAGAAGGAAGTCTTAACAACTTAACCATAAATTAATGAATGTGGAGGATAAGCAAACCTAACTTTTTATTTTTGATTTGAAACAATTTTATTAATGGATATTTTTATTCTGACTTTTTTTAGCTCATTCATTTTCCAAGGCTGTTTTTTTTTTTTTTTTTAAATCTCAAAATGAAAATTGTATGCAGTTTCTATTCATTGTCTGGGAATGTAATAATAGGATATTATGCCTGATCGATGAAAATAAATTATTCTTGAAGACACCCATATATTTTAGGCAACAATTGACATGGACATAAATAGGGCGTGTCAAATACCATAGTTATTTCATGGGATTTAAATATGTTCTATGTTGAGGGTCTGATATTAAGTTAACACATTTTGATCTTTGACACCAATAAAATACACAAGTAGTAAATCTTATAAGTCTTTGAAAGTCATTTTTTATTTACTTTTGTTTAGTAGGCCTACACTGATGTGTTTAACAATTTCTATTTTTGATCGATGAAAATAAATTATTCTTGAAGACACCCATATATTTTAGGCAACAACTGACATGGACATAAATAGGGCGTGTCAAATACCATAGTTATTTCATGGGATTTAAATATGTTCTATGTTGAGGGTCTGATATTAAGTTAACACATTTTGATCTTTGACACCAATAAAATACACAAGTAGTAAATCTTATAAGTCTTTGAAAGTCATTTTTTATTTACTTTTGTTTAGTAGGCCTACACTGATGTGTTTAACAATTTCTATTTTACATGTAAATTAACAAATCTTGTTGTAGAACAATACCAAAAAACTCCTACACTGGGGCGTGAACTGTTACTATGCACCTATAAGGCCCTATAAAAAATATTATTAATTTATCACCCTATCTGGGCAGGAAAAGTGATGAGGGAGGGAGGCTTTTTTTTTATTTTGCTAAAGCCAAATATCACCCTTGGGTTGTTTGCTGGTGCATTGATATTCAAAGTAAAACATGATTTAGATAATGCAAACAATCAATATCTACTAACTATTTAATAAAATAAATGAAAAAAATAAGTTTTAAAAATAATAAATTTTTTCTTTCTTTTTTTCAAAAAAAAAATGTTAAAATTGTTTTTTTTTTCTTCAGTACCATAAAAGACATGCGCGCGGGGGTGATAAACTAATTTTTTTATTGGGCCTAATAGAAAAGTTCAGGATTTATACAGCAGCTCGCTTTGAAACAACCAAATTGACAAATAAGAAAAAATAAAGGGTTTATAAACTGTTACCCTTTAGACAGCAATTTCTACATCAAATTTTTATTTTATTCCATTCTTTACATGATGAAATGAACTCTGCTATGCTTATTGTAGTGAAGTCTTCTTAAATATTTGTGTTTAAAAGAGTAAAACCAACTTAGATTGGAGGTTAAGCATTTCAACCACCAATCTGTCTTTTAATACTTTAAATAGTGGTGTAATATAATACAGCACTTGCAAATATTATTGATTTTAGACAAATTATTGACTACTTTTTCATGTAACCAAAATCAATTGGCAGTAAGGTTGTTGGAAAACAAGACAAAAAAGTTAAAACTTAAGTGCTGTTAGCAATACCTTAAGATACTGTATGTGAAAATATATGCTATGATACTATGGCAGATCTATATTCACTCTAAGCTTCTGGAAAAAGGATTCCCATATAATATGCATATCTTATCTTATATTTTGTATTGAGAGGTTGTTATTTATTTTACTGTAATTTAATTAGTTTAATATGCTCTTTTTTTTTTGTCTTACTATGTGTATTGAGGGTCCCTAATGATCAGCTTCGGCTGGATGGACCACCCTCATTAAAGATTGTTGAAATAAATAAAATAAAATAAAAATCTATCATCAGATCTTTCTAATAAAACTAATACACTGTTTTTCTTATTTTTATCTAGAGGTTATTGAGACATTCCCATTCATGTTATTGTTGAATGTTAAAACGATATATGGAGTTGTGATAGCCAACCATGGGCTAAAGAGCTCACGATGTTTAACTGTTTATATGTATATATATATATATATATACATATGCTTTCTTGGATATGAAATGAAATAAATACTACTCAAAAAAGCTTACTCTAAACGTTTGATGTTTACTGTCTTCACGATCACTAGGCCTATTTTGTGTTTCTCTCATGGTATTTTGTTAGCCTTGAAGCTGCAAACTGACGGCAAACGACGGGTAATCGTGTATTGTTAATGTGTCGCGTGTTCGATGCTGATTTGATTCAAGGTGTCTGGTCAATGAAGTCAATACCGTAGTGAGAATGTTTCTTCAAGTTGAGGGCAGATGTTTTCAACAGTTCATGAGGCCAACAATGTTTTTGACAAGCACGCGATTGCTGTTGTGAAAGGAGAAGCACTGCGCTGCATCGTCGGACATTTACCCCAAGAGAACTCGAAGATATTTCATTTCTTTTTGAAACACAAGGGAATTATTGATGTTCAAATAACCAGCAACAAACGAAGGAACAGCAAAATAGCTGGAGGCCTG
>NW_022715767.1:722470-727092 GCF_011630105.1 Anneissia japonica
GCTCCCAATCTGGATACTAGGGCTCTCGTGAGAACCAGGCTACTGAATATCTTGTTGGATTGATTTTCCACATAGTGTTTTGCCTCATTTAGACAGGCCATATTGCTATTAGAAAATGACACAAAACAACAAAACTCACCTCTAAATTCACACATCTTGGTTTTTGAGCATAGGTTCCACATATTAATAGTTTCCCATTCCTTTTATCTGGTGTTATAACTTTGATATAATTCTGACAATCCTCCTCTTCTTTCCCTTTTAGATAGCACATCCCTTTTGCATCCAAGTCTGGTACCCATTCTAATATTTTTGCTGTACGCTCTTGTTGATTTAAGTCAAAAACATGGATAGAGTTATTTGCACCAATGAGCATGGCAGGCCACTCGTCCATAATATGTATTTGTGTAATATGTGCAAGACTGCTATCTTTAATAGTACTACTTGTTAAATCTGAAAGATATCATAAGATATACAAGCAAAATTATTTACATGATAATGGATAATTATAAAAATACAGCAGTATTGAGCTACTTGAAATTGATTTAAATGGTTTCAGGGTTATCAGTTGTCAAGACTGAATAATACTTGTATGCAAAAATGAGCCAATATGACTTCTGTAAATCATATAATATATATAAGTAACATTTGAGAATATAGTACTACCATGGTTACCTCCAAGCAAAGTAAAGATCACATGGCTTCAAATTATTGCCTGTGAATTACATTATGAAAAATGTTGATTTTGATTTAAAAAAATTTAAATACAGTAACAGAGGGTTTACGATCAAGATTTTACCAAGATCAAAATGTCACCAGTTAAAAGAACCGTAGAAGTCCAAAGCACACTACTTAACCCTCTAGATACCGTCTTTGACTGTAGTCGAAATTGACCTCAAACCGAGAATTCCCATTTTCGACTGCAATCGAAATTTAGTGACTAAAAAATAGGTGGTTTTCAAATCATTCTTCTGTTTTTATTTTAGCTCCAATACGTCAGAAATTTTGAACACGCATGCGTGAAGCTTTTGTCTTTCGAAATCTGTGAAGAACTCACATGTGCTTATATAAAAATTTTAAGAAATATCAATTTGAAATCGTTATTAATTTCAAAAATTTTTCGAAATGGCCACACAAGATGTGTACACAGCTGAGCAAGCGATTGACCAGATTTTTGATTCAGACAGCGATGAAGGTGAATTTTTAGATGTGCGAGACTTAGCGATGATGACGGTGGGGCTTCAAGCAGTTCTGACGGCGGAGATTTCTTGATGAAGATGAGCCTAGGCCTAGAAATGTGAGGGTAGTCGACGCTTTTGAATGGAAAGATCGCGCTTATAGTTATGGATGGTTGGGTAAATAAATTATATAACTGTGTGGAATAGGAATGTTTTATATTTGTTTTTATTTTTTTTTGGCTATAATTTTTTTTTTTTCGGTTTTTGCTGACGATTTGTATGTAGCATTTTTCTGTCATTTCTATTATATTATATATATTATATTATATTATGAAAAAAAAATTCCCAAAAAATATAAATTATACATCAAATGAAAGCTTATTCTATAAGCTTTCTTTGTTTTTGGAAACATTTTTCTGTATAATTTACAGAAAGTTCCCAAAAATCCACCAGAACGACGTATACTCAAAAAACGCAAAAAACCTTGTTACACTTCAAAAGAATCCGGTATTCAAGGGTTTGCACTACAAAAAAATCCGGTATCCAGAGGGTTAATAAATGGTTTATCAATGATGAAAGGACAATTATGAATGGGTGCAAATATTTAAACTATTAGTATTACCTATTAATCATTACTCATGGATAAGGTTTTAGTACATATGGTGGATTACACTATATACATGGTAATTTAATATGGTCACAAGTCACATTGATAATATTTATTAGCTTTTGAATGTCATTGACCTACCAGTATGCACATTTGAGTGCTTATAATTCAAAAACCAACTACTGTATTGGTTTTTTTTTCTCCCTACATGGCCCCCTATTTAAGCTCACCACTCATCAGGAATCACTGTTGTTAGTTTAGGCCCCTGTTTGCTGATTTAAAGCCACTGACAGATCAGGCCTGAATGATTGTTTAATTCTTAACACAATGACCCAGATTTGCGTAGAACTCTCCACTTGTAGAGATTTAAAAGCTTCTACTATTTTTTGTAGAAAAACACACAAAAAACACAGCCATGCATAACAATCATGGCAATAATTCACAGCATTAAAGACTCAGGGTCATAACTATTAATCCATCAACACTGGAAAAAAAATATACTATCTGTTGAACCTATGGATATACCACCTATCAGATCAAACTACTGAACCATGAATCAGAGATAATAAAACCCAATCATAATACTGGGCTATGTAACCCAAACTATATGAATAGCTAGGATTTAACTTCATTCATCTATCAGCTATTTTACATTATTGTATATGTGGTACAGTAATTACAAAATAAATCAATTAATAAAAAGTCATTTCATTTATTCACCAATACACATTTACAATAGTAGTACAACAAATTCTGGTCTGGGGCAGGTTAAGCACAATTTTACTGTAACTCATGGAGAGTCAGCTGATCTATTAATAAATATAAACATAAACAAACCAAAATACAATAAAATAAATAGCATAAATAGGCCTATTGTATCATAAGTAATAAAATTATGTAAACCAAAAAATTACACTTAATTTATTTGAATAGTGTATGTATAAAAAGAATATAAATTCCCATTCATACACTTTGAAAACTAAAGATCCAGGTCGTCTCCATCAATGATAGGCCATGATGCTTGGTGATGTTAGAATACTGGGGACACTTATCCTCAGCAACATCAGCAACAATAATATCCAAGGAAATGGATATCTACCAACCACAAACACGTAATAAGAGGTAGGCCTATTATTACAGTTATGGAAAGTAAATGACCTTCCTCATGAAATAATACAAACATTCTTTAGACTTAATATATATCCAGTAAATTAATAACAGGCCAATGTAATTCAGATTAAACCACATCCTTAACTTGCGTATTGTACTCTACTAGTTTGTTTTCATGTGTAGTACTTCTATTTAGTCTACATTTGTTATTTCTTAAACATAAATTTTATGTCTAATAAATTGTTTATGTCAGTGTCACCAAGTTTGTCAACTCTTAAGTAGTTCTACTTTCCTGTTAAGTTTTGCTTAATAAGTATAAATACTTATTGTAAAGACCATCATTTATGGCTAAATTTGGACAAATAAAATTGAATCTGAAACTGAATTTCTATAGACTTAAGCCGGGCACTCACGACGGTCGTCAGCCAACGCGATTCTATGAAGAACGCAACGACGCGCACGCAACGGATCGTTTATAATGATGATTCGACAATTAGCAGACGGTGTTGCGTCGTCTATAGTTCACAGGGAGCGGAGTTGGATTTGTCGTGTGACAGTGACAGTACAAAGCAGCGAGTCCCAGGATTTATATAAATAAATTTAGAGATGAAGGAATGAAAGTATAAAGACGTCATACTTCCGTATCCTTTTTGGGAATATTTTTTGACTTTTTGCAATACAAAAAAAACCCCAACAATTCTGTTGTATTCTAATCACTAATTGTCATTGGTTTATCTTTCAAAGAGAGTGTGCTTGATTTGTGGTTTAAATGATAATACGTTACTAAGTAAGGCTTCTTTAGAAATCTATGCGTCATTGCCGTTGTATATTAGAACAACCTACTCACAATTCACAGAAACTATTGTTAACATTCATATGCAAATTGTTTGTTAGCTCAAACTTTAGATGTCAACTTTCTATACATTTATATAAGAGTTTGAAGGTTAGTAATAGTGTAATTGATATTGAGGTCTTCATAAAACTATACACTTTATAAGGGCACATATTTATATGAAGGTTATCAAGGAAATTAGCGAATATGATAGAGATTTCAGAATGTCAATCAATAACAGAGTGAAGGTAAAAACCTTGAAAATATGAAATTTCAAGGACTGATCAAAAGCTATATATGATAATAATCAATAACCTAAACAATGTCCATTATTATGTCAACCTTCATTCTAATTTTTAAGAGTAATACACACAATATAGTGCAGCCAATTACAGGAGAGATTGCTCAGAATAACATTTACATACAGTAGAAGGATGAATGAAAGCCCACCAAAATCATGATATAACTAGTATGAATGTTAATTCATAATTAGGTACAATTATTTATTTGTTTATTTACAATTACCTGAATAAATAACAATAACAACAACAACAAGATTATTATACCTTATTTGGTAAATTGTACTTACTTCTAAAAAAATTATCACCAAATTCTGTTGCTGAAGGTGTTTGGTCTTGCATTGTCATGGAAGATACAATGTTTAAACAAGTCATAATTATCCCAAGCAGTAATAATATAAATAATTGACTTGAACAAGTTGATATGTTGAACAGTATTGTATCCATGCTGGAATATTATTGACAACTATCCAAGAATCTTGGAGCCTAACCTATAAAAATAGAAAGAAAATGAACATTTAGTTTCGATGATAATGGAGCCACATTTGTATAATTACAGCAATAAATGTGAAATGAACCACACTTTACAACCTATATAT
>NW_022715767.1:727177-748817 GCF_011630105.1 Anneissia japonica
ACAACAATGCTGTGGGAAACAATGGCTGGATCTCAGTAGAGATACAAAAATGATAAGCAACAGCTAAAAAGTAAACGTAAGTAAACAGCCAGAAATAAAACCAGAGCTTTCGGACAACACTGGTCCTTCCTCAGTGGCGAGTATATATATTTCAATGAATTAATTATTTTGTAATTCTGGTATTAAATTAAAATAATAAAATGAAGGATTCTTAAGTGCAGATTGGCACCATGTACTACCTTTAACCATTTTTTGTTCATGTTTTTGATGTTGTTAAATTGAATTAATTCTAGTAAAGTGGCAATATCAGTTTCCATTTTTGTAACTTGATTTTATAAAAATTCAATCAACTAAATCAATCTGTTATAGGCAATAATGATGAAAATATTATATAATATGCAAGGTAAACTATCTTGAAGGAATATACTGGAGGTTATTATACAAGCAAGTAATATAATATTATTCATCAAATATTGTAACAGAATAAAGCTAGTTCAAAGCCAATCTTTGCACAATATAATACATATACAATAATAATGTAATGTAATGTATTACAGTATAATACAGAAAATATTAAGTGCCATATAGATGAACATATAGGATTCCACAGCATTTTAGCCAATCAAATGAGAGCAAATGATATTACATTTTCAACAGGTATACAACGATGAAGCACACAATGCCAAGACATCAGCAATTCACATTATTATCCAGGATCATTAGATCAAATGCCTATATAAGGAACATATACTTTGCTCCCCGAGGGATTATTCTCTAATACAGAAGAGATGTAACATCTACCCGCATCTACTAACTGCACAGTAGTGTTAAGTAATGTACAGTCATTCAAGTGTTAGCTCAGAATTATCACAAAGTTTCACCTTTCAATTACAGTACTTAGATATTTACATTTTCTTTTATTAATTAAATCAATAAAAGCATGTTTAAATTTACATTGCAATAATTAACAACTTAATAAAACATAGGTTTGAAGTACTGTAGGACAATAAATAATTGACAGTACTGTGTTTCAAACTGATTTAGTCTTCAAACACAGTAGTAACATCTAAAATTACTTTTGTTTACTTAACATTAACCCTGTGCACTCTTTTATATGAGAGTTAATATTTCATTTAGTAGTTAGGAAAATTCGTAAAATAAAAGGGTACTGTAGCTGTACAACCATAGTCATTAATTCAATTAATTTTTTTTTTCCTATCGAGGACTATCAACTCAAGATGTTTGATAACAATCACTGAACAAGCAATCTCAGGTTACTTGTCCCCTGCTGTCCAAGGGTCAGATGGTGCCATGTTTATGAAGGAGGATGACGTCAGCAGTTACCAGCCTCCAGAATGAGAGAAGTACAGACGATGATGAGGATGTAATTTTTATAGCTTACTATTTTGACATCTACTGCACATTACATATTGTACACTCAAATAAGGTTGTACAGTGATATCATGTAAATCATAAACAATATATCATGAGATAGTTTGGACAGTATGACGGTGAAAGAAAGCAAGCGTATCATTAATTACGATCAACGACAACACTAAACAATCCTACTCATCTTCAACAACTGACCTGACCTTCTTTTTCCTGCATTTATGTGTACCTTTGGCATTCACATTTTTGACAATTTTCACACACCAAGTCACTCTCGGATAAAATTGTCATTTGCTACAGTAGGTCAACAATGTATTAGGTTTGTAGGCCTATACGTTAACATTCAATTGTGTTTTACGTGGGTGACCCTACGCTAAGATCAAAATAAAATGAAACTAAAGATTCAGGATGGAAATCAAATTATAGGTTTTTAAAATTAAACTAATTATAAGGCTTAGGAAGCAGACTTGTTTAAGAAACCTGTAATTCTGAATCAGGAATACCAAATTTGGTCTCTGTCATAAAAATAGCAAAAAACACTATGGCTGGGATACTCTACAAGTTTAAATTCAGGACATACTGTAAGGAGTGAAAGTATTGTAGTTGCCAGACATGATTGGCAAAATACTGTACATGTAATGTCAACCGATTGTATTTTATAATACCTACACTGTACTTAAATTTTTCCCACGTACTGTACAGTACTTTGGCTATAAATTTGTATTGTAGAGTATCTATCTATTATATTTATTGATATTTCAGAAATGAGAAACAAAGGATGACATGACTGTTTTTGATTGGAATAAACTGTCTAATTTAGCTTTTCAGAATAAATGAGCCCAGATTATCACAATAAATCTATTATCTTATTATGGATTATTACAGAAAGTAGTCCAGTTCATGGAACACAAATGAATTCATTCATTATATTTCAGTGCATTTATTAGTTTCATAATATGCATACTATAGCTAATAATATAAAATCATTATGTGACAAAAATGAGCATACACTTAGGCGATGAAATTCTTGATCAGATCCTTTATGTAAGAAAAAAAACAAAAAAACCAGGCAATAGAATAAATACAATATTGCTGTTATTTTAACTGTACACAAACAGTATTGCACACATTTATGCAGAGCCAGATTCTTGCTACACTTCAAATGCACCGACCATAAATGTACACGTAATAACATCAAACTTGAAGTTATTTGGTTGTGAAATTATTCCCAATATAATCTACTACATTATTGTAATTGCATTAAATTATTTGTAAAAATAATAAGTGACACTACAGTCACACTCAGTATCTTAATGAGATGTTGATGAAAACCAAGGAAGTTTAAATGAATAAGTGCATTTAGCATAACAACATTAGACCTCAGTAAGTGCATGCTGACTGGGGGAATTTATTTTAAATAAAGCATGGTTAACAAAGTAAGCACCCTTTATTAACATATGCGTAACAAATACGTTGACTGGTAATCAATTGTACGGACAATGGCCACCCAATTTCGCGTTTATGACTACCTCGCAAATAAAGCTTTGTTTTGTGATCGGTTGGCTTAAGCTTTGGTCCTACTCTATGAACTGTTTATAACAACAAGGACGCATGATCCCCCCTCAGGCATATTTAGCTCCAGGCTGGCATCACATTTGGCACTGCCAGCTTTGGAGTGAGTATACTCAGCAGGAGCTGGGAGAGGGTCAACACAAAAGAACCAATGAGAAACCTTCATTTAGCATCACACATTATTATTAAGTAGATGGATGATTTAACCATGCTTTAACTTATCTATTTCATGAGGCACCACTGATAAACAAAAGTACCATGTAGAGCTAAGTTAGTTATTTAATCCCAGAGTCATTAGTATACTTTCCAAAAAAGCCCTGTTTTATTAATCAACCTCAATCATCAAACTACAATAACTTATATATAAAGCATCGCCAGTAGATTTTTTTCTCCTTTAATAAATGTAGCAATATATTTTTTCTGCGGAGGATTTATTTGAAATAAATAACAAAATCTAGTTGCATCTACCTGCACAATTTTAATGCCAGCCAACAACAAATACAAAAATAGTCAAACATAAACATAAAACATAATCTTGATCAACTGGAGGTTAAAATATGAGAATATTGTTGTACAGTATCAGAAAGCACTGATATGCTCACATATGATTATGCAAATAAGTCAAGGCTTATGATATTAGTTAGCCTACTTTACTCCCTCCATTAATCAGACAGGTACAGTAGATGTCTCCGATTGTGAACTGCAGTGTCACTTTTACATTATTATTTTGGATTATAAAGTAATTTTGAATTAAATTTTAATATTCCACTTTTAAAAGACTTGGCAAAAACAAAATACATAGGTATTTTTGCATTAATAGTAGTATATGTATATACTGTATTATCAGTAGCATTATTTGATGACACTGACAGATTTCGGAAGTCACAAATACATAAAAACAATTGTAAGCACAATTATTTTTATACATAATAGAACATTTACATAGAGTACTTAATACTGCTTCTATTCAAAATTATATTATTATAAAATATGCTTTATCACCAACTGGTGGGTTTTCACTACATCATGACATTTGGCCAACCCTATATGTATATGCACCCTATTAATTACTTGTCAATTTCAACACTAGAGTTACAATCCATAGTGATAGAATATAACACACAAAAATGTTATAATTAATGATAATTAGTTATATTTATACAAGAGAAACTTGTTTCAACAAGGAACTAAAAAAATTAACAAATTTGAAAGCAAGAAAAAGACAGTACCATAATAAGGCTACCATTACATTACAGTTCGTTTTTTCATTATCTCTATAAATATCGTAGATTAAATTTTACCGATGTGTTAATGATGTTCATGCGATTAGTCTTCCTATATACATTTCCTAACGATAACGATGTAGTAGGCCTCCGTATTTCTGGAGCAGACGGTGCAGCTGTGGTCGGTGTGTCAAACTTACCTGTGTCCCTGAAAACGGCGATATCGTCGCCGTCCGTCAATTAACGCAAGCCCGATCCTGACAGTCTTTGGCAGATCTGGTAAATTAATTCAACATATTCCAAAAAGCCAACATTTCGTTCTCTCCACCCAAATAATCGACCAGCGTGGGCTACAGAAATGTGACTCAATAAAGAGGTGTCGTACACTCACTCCCTCGCAACATTTATAACCATTGAATCACTCTTTACTGTTCACCGCCGTGCAGGTAACTTAATAACCCACTCCTCTAGTCTAAACACCGTACTTAACCCTACTACACATCACACCACGTACAGATGTAGGCCCTACATGGATGAATCAAATAAATCAACACATCAGCAGATAAACTTACCTAAATTAAGTATTGTATATGAGAGTATTAGTTCCTTTTATAATAAGAATATCCAGTAAAAATATCAAGAACTTCACCCCATCCAACCGGTCAGGTGTATTCTAAAGTCGGACTTCCAGCAACCACAGAATACACACACACCACAAAACAATAAAACACGCAAAGATCGACCAATCACTGAAGACAAGAGAGTCGATTGTTGAAAAGGGGGGGTTTTATATTGTACAACCGGAATAACCAATTATTATGTAGCCTATTTATAGCATATTTTGACTTAATTAACAATTAATTTGAAAATTGTAATTGAGGAATACAGATACAATAGTTATGTGAGTAATTCATTTAATAATTCCAGGAAAATCTAGCTAATTATCGCGAGTGAAAACAACACACCCCAATGTCAAAGTGTAGCTTTCTTATACAGTTTATGGTGTAGACGTCTGTTCAAGCACTTTTACCATCCAACTTTATTATTGTTATATTTAACTCAGTACAAAATTATTTAAATAAGGATATATATCACCACCCGATTACTCTATTTTAGACCTTTTTTAGTGTAGAAAATGTCTACTTTTTTCACACGACTCTTCTACCTTTCAGGGGTGGCGCCAGGTTTTGCCCAAGGGGGTCCAATGAAAGCGTAAGTGAGAGTTTTTCGGGCGCTGCTGAAAATCTCTTGTATCAATGGGCTTCGACTATGACAATTCTGGGGTTTCAAAGGCTTATTTAATCGATTTCCGATGAATTGTGTTTTCTCCAGCTCTCCCCAAGGGGGAGGGGGATTTCCCCTTCCCACTTGTACTGCCTCTCCTACCTTTGTTCCTTTTGTTATTTAAAATTGCGGATTGGCCTCCTATATTTCAATTGCGATGTGCCATATATAATTGAAGTAGTCAACACTCCTCATCATATTCATTACTGTCATCAGCCTGTGTTATGTTAATCATTTCATCTGTTCCTCTTTGATAGGTCTGTTTAAACTGGTTTTCCTATTGTATTGTACAATATATTTATTTCTATTCCATTTTATTATAACTTGTATTTCTATAAGCACACAACACAAGAGTCTATATGTTTGAGTACAATAAATAACAACAATAATTTAATAAGAAAAATATACACAACACAAACATAAATATTTAAAGCTAGAATTGTATGAAGTATCTATCCAAGTCCAACTGTACTACCTTCCATGTTGGATCTGATGACTATAAAATGTTATTTGACGAAAGCATGTGACATGCCTAAATATGGTAATGATGACATCACATCATGACCAAATATAGGCACATCATGACTACATATGGGCATACAACAACAGTTGTTCAAATAAAGAAATGGAGGTTATTTCTAAAAACACAATTATTGAATTTCTCATGAGAAGCTAGGGCCTCTAGCGCAATGTGGGGGGTAGGTTAGCTATGAAATAATCTGAAACATCAAAACCAAATTTAAATAATATGAGATGAGCTTAGCCCACTGCTCATGAGAATATAGTATGATTAGGGACCATCTCAACAAGCACCCAAAATGATACATGAGCAGAGGGGCAGCAAGTAATGAGGGTAATAATGGGAATTTGTAAGACATTGCAGTCTTGTGCACTCGTCATCATTAATGTGCTTAGTCAAGGATACACCACAAATTATGAAAATCAGTCCTCGCAAGCTAGGGAATTTGTAGGAAGCAGCTTATCGATAAAACTAATTTTGAAGCATCATGCTTTAACATATTATGTGATTATAACCTGTGAATTTATATGGTTTGTCGTTAATGATTAATTCGTATACAGAAATATAGATGGAAATGTGATAAGCTTATGCGATGGCAGATGGATAATTCACAACTACACCGCACAAGCCTCAAGTTATTTCGTTTTATGTGATAAGAACAATCATATCTGAAATTATAGGAAAAAAATAATAAATTATTGAAAACAAAATTAAATAAATTTAATAAATATGAAATGTAAACCACATATATTTAAAAAAAGAGTCAGCTGCATAGGCATTGTATGAACAGGTAAATTTATGCTTATTTTTTTTAATACCATTAATTTTGGAGCCCACATTCATCTATTCACAATTCAACAATAAGGTAAACATCCTGAGCTTCCATTTTGCGATTGGATGAGAGCATACCTAACACATAAGCATGTGAAAATGGCATTTAAGATCTGTACATGTGAGGTGCATGTTGTATCCTTGAATCATGAATCTTCCTTCTTTTATAAAATATGACTTCTGTAATAGGATCGGAGAGCAGCAAATGTTACCAAGGTGTGCTGATTCTAACATTATATTGCCATTCGTCTTCATTTTCAATGTTTAACTCAACCCGAAGAGTGGAGTTCAATTGCTCCCTGAGGGAGCATCACGCATTGAACACCACTAATGTTCATTTCGTAACTACTACGATTGAATACCCCTGTGTATACTCAAAACTCTCCATCAAAATCTTGAATTTAAGGAGTACCGATATAGTTACACACGGTGAAGGCTGGATTTCTGTATTTCTGCTGACTGACTGGCATGGTGGTTGTAGAGATTACGTGGAAAATGTGTTTAACAACACTTTTTCTACTTTGCGCATAAATAGGTAAAATAAAAATTGTGTTCTTTTACTCAACAGAACTAATATTATCATTAATATGCATTAAATGTCAATAACTATAGAAATGCCTACACCACAACAACCCTCTTGTGGCTACCTGGCTAGGGTTTGCATGCTACATGCATCTCCTCCCCCATTTCATTTTGAATGGGATTAACTTAAATTACCATATTGCTAAGCTGTTTTTGCTTTCACCTCCCTAACTTCATATAAAAAACATCTCACAAAATGTAATAAAAATTGAGTTTTTAATATTGTTGAAGACTGATCAGTCAATCAGCAAACTCTTAAGTATGTTTTTACTTGATATAGTGATTCACTATATTAACCTAATCAGTTTACTTTTGATTTAGATCAAAGTTGTTAAGAAAACTCATTTAAGTGACCATACATGAATTCTGATGAATGTGAAACTAAACCAGCAACTAGAAATAACTTGCATTACTTCTTCAAAGTAATTTAGTTAATTCAGAGTAATGGAATATAACCCAATGGCTTCCAGCAGTCAATGAGTGAGATGAACATCTTAGATGTAAATTTTAGTATTAGAGTATTTCCTGTATGTATGCGTAGTTGGCGCAGTGGCATAGGATCTCACCTTTGATGTCCTGGGTTCAAATCCCATCTAGTGTATCTAAGTGTCTTGAAATGAGGGGAGGAGGAGGGGAGCAAAGGTGGAGAGGGAGAGCAAAGGTGGAGAGGGGGAGCAAAGGTGCAGTGGGGTACTTCAATGATTAAGTGAAGGGAAGCAAGGTCATAAAATAAGGTAAATTTTTTCCATGTGAGCATGATTTGTATGCTTTGTACATTTTCAATAGAGGATGGGAGGCCACAAGCATTTTTTTTAGTGTGTGTGTGTGGGGGCGGGGAGATCCCTCACGATATCCCTCAATTGTGTCCTTTACTTTCTCTAGGAGAAAAATTGGACAACTGCCATGATATGATCATTCGATGTTGGTCCACGCTGAATGTTCATGCGGATGCACACTGTGCAAGATTTTTACCGATTACAAATCACCTGGTTAAAACGAGAAGTAATTTGTCATCACATCAAGTTGTATAATGGGTAAAAAGAATTGCCTCTATGACCTCTATGTTTATTTCACTGCTCCATGTATTACATGAGGGCACCTTGATATCAGCTAATGTTGTAAGGGCTACCATCAAGAAAAAAAAAATGTGTTGAAGTCTTGACTTTTAAAAAGCTTTTTTTTTTCTTTTTTTTTTTTTCAAGAGGAACATCTATGGATTTTTTTTTTTTGAACAAAACACGAAATGCAATCTCTGGAATTATGATTCAAGATTCAAGATTAATTTATTGTCCAAAAAACAGAAATCCTATTTGGGTGTAACCATTTCAATACTACTACAGTACTTGTACTACTTGTTAAAAATAACTCTTTAACAGTTAAGTACTAGTACTTGCTCACTGGTAATCATGATAAGTAATTTGTTTTGATTACAATATAAACACATCAATGAAAGTCTTCCAAACTGTAAACTCCTGATAGAAACAATGTATATCCTAAATTTATTGAGTGCACGCTTCATTATAATTAAAATGGACCTGCTGAATTAACATACCAAGTCTACTGAATTCATCATAATGTATACATAATTAACATTTAATCATAGAATTAAGAGGCAGTATAGTCTGGTTTCACTTTATTGGTTAGAAACAGTTGCACAATTAAATATTGTCTTAATATAATTACATACTAAATTTAATACTTAAATAATATAAGTCACTGCTTTGTATTGTTATTTTTTTGAAGGTTACAACTAGAACAACTTGCATAAGATACCATTGAATAAACAACATAATCAATCTAATATACATATAATATACAACTAGGTATGCAAATACCTGCCTATTAAATTTGAATGACTTGGTACGTCCCAGATGAGTGCCACAGTTTCAATAACAGGATCATATCGTAATTGATAAAACCTACAAGTAGTAAGATCTAAATGAGGCACTTGCCCTGCAGCAACTCATCAATTAGCGATGAGAAACGACAACAGACCTCAACTCGAGGCCTAACTCAAATTCATCTAAAAATATTACCTGAGAGCGCACGTGAGCGTGCAGAGATCGGTTGACCTGCATATAACTACGCAATCAGGAAGCCTGGGAACTTGATCACAAACTCAATTTTTCATACTTGTATATAAATATCATAACATGATGACAGTTGTGATATTTACCGTAACAGAAAAGCGAGGCTCTGAGAAGAGAGATATTATTACTTTTTCACAAATATATCTTCTCAATAAGACATATATGATATAAACATAATAAACTACAGTATAATTTTTTTTTTATTGATGTAGCCTATATTTATATACACATTAATTTAAAAAACTTACACTTGAATTTATTATTAGTTAGTTGAGATATACCAACCTTTGGTCTATATAATGAAACTGGAACAAAATGGTCATTTATGATACTGAAATAGAAGAGATCTTATTGTATAATGTACCAGCTTGTGTTTTGACCCATTTCAGTCAAATTAGATAATATACCGAAGAAACAAATATGCTATCCAAAAGATGCATGTCCATGGTACGGAATGAAGAAATAGAGATATGGTCAGCTTATATGCTATATCATGTACAGCAATATATTCCTGTGAGTTTACTTTGCTTTTAAGTTCTACAGGGATTCTATTAGAAAAAAGTATATGAAAATGAAATGAAACAAGTTCTTGAAGTTTTTACTGATTTTGGCACTAAATAATTTCAGTCCGGGCTACTCTGGATCAATGACATATTGCTAGGTCTGAAACGACCACTGATACTTAATGATAAATGCATGCCCCTACCCAACGGTTTTCCCAACTAAGAATAAATTATAAGCCGTTTGGAAAACTGTAAATGAAATAAGAAAAAATTACCTACGACATCTTAATATAAAATAACAATTACTATACTATTAATTCCCTGTGAAAGTTTTGAGTTTAAATAATTGAAGTTTTCAGTTATGGAATCAATTTCACTTCTTTGGAATTTTCATTAAAACAAAAAATATGTCCATTGAAACATTTACATACACGGAAGATTGTAAAAACTTAATTCTGGTATTGATAACATTGGTATTGGTATGTGCACACAATGTTAAGTATACATACAGGATATGGGACTTCTTAATGTACTTCAGTTATGGATTTAATTTCACATATCTACTTGAGTGAGATTGCTAAGGATGCGATTCCATAGGGTTGTTCTAAGTAATGAAGCTGATCTTATAGGTTCTATGTTTTTAGCCATTAGTAGGCAAGAGCAGATAGAATATATTGGTCCAAAAATATAGTAAATTACAGATTTTAAGTTGAATTTTATCTTGATGAACACTGAAAACGACAGAGATCTAGCAAAAATATTTGCATAATGTATAGTAAGTATTGCACAATCATAACAACATACATACCAATAATTAATTAAGACATGAATTTAAGTCTCTAACAAGAAATGTTGAGAGAAATGGCAAGCTTTCTGTAATAGACTTAGGCCACTGCATTCTTAAAGCAAACTTCAGCATATGTATTTCATTACATAATATATTCCAGAATTGCTTCATCACTCTGCGTGGTCGTCATTCAACTGCTAACTGCTAATTGCAAATGTCATCACTGTAAAAAAACAAGAGGAAAAAACTTATGTAAGTGCTGTTTGACTTTGATGAGTGATCTCAGGATAAACAAATGCACTGATTACGTTTAATATAAATATAAACTAACAAAAAAACGAATAGCTTGTGGTTCTGGACATTCATACTATTCGATTGTCTTTAAAAAATGATGAAAAATAGCTTATTGACTATATTAGTGTGACGTTATTTTGTTGGTTCTTGAGAAATGTTCTGCATTACAGCTACTATAATACCTCCATGATTATTACAGTGCAGCAAATTATGAAGGTACTTATCTTAAGTTTTGAAGATTAATAGACAGATGGTATTCTTGAAGTGGTGAAGAGCAAAGTTTAGAAAGTGAGGGAAATTAATAGATGAATACGGTACTTTTGAAAGCTAGAGAACAATTTTCCTAGAGCTGCAAAGTTTATGATATTGAAGTTTGATGAGGGCACTTCAGGAGAAAGGAGAATGCTGGTTCAATGCTATATGACAATTTAATGATATGTTTCTTTCATTTGCAAATCTTGAAATAATCCAATATTGTTAACAGAAATGGTGGTATCAAATAGACCATTATTGTTACTGCTCTCTAAAGGAATCAAATCCCTCACTTTATATTCAAAACTCAGATAATTAATGACACTTCAGATGTCCTTGAGGCTTGCTTATTCTTCACAAACAATCACAAAATCTATAGGTTTGGAGTTTTTTTTTTCTTCCCCACTGTGTATGGCTCGATGACATTGCACTTATTTCCTATTTTATTGTTTTCTGAACACATTTCGGTATTATACTCTCTGCACAATTTGAAAAAAAAAATTAAGTGGTATAAGTTTTGTCTTCTTTTTTAATTATATGCATATAATGAAATATATAGAGCCACCATGCCTAAGATTTCAACTTAAACCAAAATGAAACAATTGATCTGAAGGTGACAAAACAGCTTGAAGCCACACAATTTTGGGTTTTATTAAGGTGAAATGACACCATAGACAAAAGTATTTGTGATCTTCTGTTCCTGAAGCAATCCTTAGAATAAATAAACTCATGCCTTGGGCATCTGTACCTTGCTTAACAATAGTAAAAAGAGCAGGATTAGGAACACTCATAAGGATGAGTTATACATGCCATCAATTTAAACAATTTACTTCATCACATACTACATATTCAGAAGAATTACACCACGAAAGCAATCAATTTACACTATTGAGGCAGACAGGATCCTGACAGCATGTGCATGGCTACAGAATCTTCTTCATGATGATTGTGTTCTCAGATGGTACACTAATTACTGGCTAATTATGGAAATTGATGAAGAATAGAACTAATTAGCACGACTCATTAAGATCTTGAAATCTTAAAGAGATTAAGTTAGTCCACAATATTTCAATGTGATAAAGAAAATGCCTTGAGGTTTATCATCACCTGATTTGAATAATTAAAGAAGCATGGAAAATATTGACATCATTGAACTAGCAACTTGTTTGTATTACATATTTCATGTTTATCCTGAATTCAAAACAAGAATCATTTCTTACTCTATTTAGATACTTATTTTTGTGAGGGTGGATACTTTTTTCTGTTAGCAGTAGCGTATTTAGGGGATGCACTCCCCCCTAAAAATACTTGTGCCCCAGTTGTCCTCACCCCCATTTAAAATGTTTAAAGCACAGAAAATCAAACTCAAGTAGTTAAAATCACATTAAATCACCTTGTTTTGTGAACTAACATTTCCTCACCTATTCATCAAGTCTACTCCATTTCGCCTTCATGCCCCACATCAGCCCCCTCCCCCCATTTCAAGATTCCTAGATAATACACAACTGATACACCAGTGTTGGTTATGCACTGTGCATTCCCCCTCCACTTCAATCTGCTGATACAACAAACTTCATCAGTTACTCATCTAGCAATAATTTTACATAAACATTTGTAGCTTTATTCAGTCATAGGTGAGCCAGGCATGACGGCATACTACATACGTTCATCACTCATCAAGCAATATCGCACACAGTTGTCTTGCATTCAGATGCTGCACTGATTGTAGTGACTCACTCAGAAGCTGATAGCATTTAAACTATTTTCTGATGGTCAGTGAATGTGTTTAGATCTAAGGTGATGTGCTGCATAATAATAATAATATTATTAATAATTATAACAATAATTATTATTTAAATGTTATTGTTCGAATTTTCTTTTGTGATATACCAAGAAAATGAATAATAAATGTTTACCTGCTATGTTTCCTGTGCAATCTGCCAACTACTTTAGACTGTATGGCATGAAGTGCATAAGCACTGTGTGTAAAATGTATGTACTACTGTAAATGGCTCGTTGCCACCATGCATCGTGAGTATCGAGATTGAGACACACACGTGTAAACATTACAGCCTGGCTACACACAAACTCATGGTTCAGCCATAACCTTTATTGCACAACAACGTACGCTCAATGTACGAGGTACAGTATGTGACCTTAGAACTATGGGCGGCCTGACGTGCCACCACGTAACACTGTGCAATAAGGGTCATACTGTATTTAAATGTAAATTATTATTATTATTATTATTATAGCCAATAAAAAAACGGAGAGCTCAGGATTTTTACATTTTCTATAGACCAGAGGTGGTACCAGAGATTCCCATAATGAGGATTCCAAAGTCCCCGACAGGAGGTCCAAGGTCAACAGAAAGAGGTCCAAATTGTCTGAGAAGTGTTCCACACCCACTTCAACCCCACCATTGTTAAAGCACATTACCTTGAAATGGTACTATCAGTTTGCTTTTTCAATGCTGTGTTTACCAACTATGAGATAAATGTGATTGCGACTTTAAACGTACCAGCAATCGATAATCTTCCTTTATCCTCCCTATTCACTGCAACTCAGCTGAAAATTATTTTGAAAATAAATGGATTGATATAATGTACACAACATAACCAATCATATTGAGATCTGTTGAATTTGTCATTCGCACGATTACCTTTACAATATATGAAAAACAGGTGGGTATTACCTGTCCTTTATTTCGGAAAATTTCTTGTTATTATTAATAATTCACATGAACTCTTTGATATCTATTGAGCTAATAGTGTACTGTAGCATTGATATACCTCTAATTTGAACATCATATAAGGCCTACCACTAAATGGAATCCATTTGAATTGTACATTGTTTGGTATTGTAAACTGTGGAGCTGTTCTCTTACATTGCAATAGAGTAGGAATGACCTTGTAGTTTTGGCAGTATTTCTATTCTTCTGGTATCAAATGTGTATTATATTGTACATTTTCATAATAAATGAAGAACATGTTAATTCCCAAAAAATAAATATAACAATCTACATATACATATAATGTTTCAAAGACAAGAAAATAAAGCATAATCACGAAGAGAGTTTATATTGCAATAAAAATAATCAAGGTATTAATTCTGATGTTGTAATATCAATGGCAAGAAAGATAATTATTTGAACTTCTTTCTGGTCTCAACCCAAGGTCACAGGATTGAAAGGCAAGCATCCTAACTGGCAAAAATATAAATAAAGTAGTGAAACTCAAAGCTTTCTAGTTGTTGTCAACTATAAAGGTAATTCTAAAATAGTTCAGTTGTAATCTGAAAGAGTTGTTTACTTTATATTTATTAGGAGAATGTCTGAAGCGTGCCAAAGTACCGTCTATCGTGCTTCAAAGAACATCAATGCAAGCATGCAAAAGTTTTCATTATCAAGGTAAGTGTGCAGGCAGGCGTAAATACGATCATACGACAGACGCTAATATTGATGTGCTGGGTCCTTCTTCAACTCCATTTATAGTCCGACTGGCCTGTAGGGAACAATATGATAACAAGAAGCTTTACGATAATATGATAAAGCCTCACTCAAAATATTCCTTTTCAAGTGCTACAAATAGTTCACTGCAAATAAACATAATATATTGACTAGTTAGTCCAGGGAGTCTAAATAACAACTCCATGGAGTAAATTCTGTTTATACAGTTGAGGTCCCTGCAATATCACCAGAAACAAAATAGATCAATTTTAAATTCTATTTAAATTACAGTGTTTCAGCAAGAGCTTCTAAATGAGGAATGATCACATTGAAAGTAGAAATAGTGGTCAACAAATTATGCTACATATCTGCAAAATCAGAAAGCTGGGGAATTTTGTTTAGTCTCGCACAAGATATCTTCATTGTAGCTATCAGTTTATATTTTGTGTATTAAATTTTACAAAATTTCATCAGATTAATGTTTCTTACTCAAAACAGCACATTAATGGTCAAAACATTTGATAAAAGAATACAAAAAGTGGGTAGTCATACTGTACTTTTTCCCTACATTCCCTATGTTCTATATTGTGACTATAGGAGATTTATTAATATTATTATTATTTATTAATATTATTATTTAAAAAAAAATAATTTATTCACTTTTTTTTATTTATTCACTTATTGGTCTTGGAATTTTTGCCTTTGTGTGTGTTTTCTTACTTCGGACACCTTGATTTACAAGGTCTTTTGAGTTTTTTTTTTTTTGGTTGTCCCTTTCATCATTGTACAAGTTGCCATTTTAGAACTTTAGACTAGTTAAATTTGCTAAGGAATTTAGTTTATCTATTCTCTGATTTTCTTACCAGATCCTGCTGTGATTCTACGATTTTAAAACTAATTTAAAAGCCTTTTATCTTAGGATCCATGACAGCTTTGTTTATTCACAATTGTGAACTCCTTAAGATCCTCTTCTGTAGCTCAAAGGGCGGTGAAGTATGTCAGTTGTAAGAATCTACCAATGACGCAGCCAAAACTTACGGTCACATGAATAATGACAGTAAGTCCCAGTTCTTAAAACATCTGAGCTAAGATACTCCTACATAATTACCAGTAAATACTTTTCTCTTTGTAAAACCTTTCAGAGTAGAATTCTTGAATTTTTTAAATATATAATACAAAAATTTGTATCAGTTTCTCCTTGGAAAATTTCCAAATAAAATTTTAAGTAGTGAAAGCATTTAGAAAAATAACAATAATCAAATATACCAAAATATGAAGTGAAGATAAATTAAAAGACTTAGAACTCCTTTTCCATTTACAGTAATGTTGAAATTTCATCTCATATGTATTTACAAGTCATGGACACTTGCGCTACCTATTTTACTGAAAATTCTTATGGACTTGAACTACCATTAGCCAAAATCATACTGTGCTCTAAAAGACGACAGGAAAAAGGCAACTTAATAGTGCCAAAGAGGACGCAATATTTACTGGTTCCCGATGGCAAAAGGTGTTCCGTCTGGTCGTGATCTCGTGGCCATACCAAAAGGGTACAGGGACTTTAACTACCGATTTCATTCTCAAACTTGTGCTACCAAGTCCTCGAAAATATACCCCCTAAATGCGGCATCTCCCCGTATAGAATATTTAAGAGTGAGGCCCCCCGGGGCCACCACTGATGATGGGAAAACTATGATAAAATAAAAACATTACTAACAAATGTATTATTCAACACATGGCTCATCACAAGTTAAAAAAATATGTTTTCATTAAAAACATCAATAATAAATGTGTAACTTAACACTGACTGATCACAATACAAGTTAGAAAAAACACATTATCATTATCCTTGATATCTCATGTGTATTATACACAAATTACCGGTAGATGAAAAACAGGCTATTGGAGTGCAATAGACTGTTATAATTCTTTAGTGAGTCGGCCGACAATTATATAGCTACTATATAAACTTTAATAATTCCATTCAATTTGAGAGCAAACAATCTAACCATCTGTTGAGTTGTCATTTTGCAATTCAACAGCAAGTGGACGATTAGGACAAATATATGTAAAAATACATATTATTTTAAAATGTTTTCGTACAAACTGAAGACGGATTTCTGACAGTCTGTCTTAAAGTGGTAAGCAGAAGGAAACTTTGAATTGGGACGCAACAACTAACCATTCAGATGCAGTAGGGCATGGCATGGCCTAGAAAATTTCAAAAGAACAATTCACATCTTGTTAGACCCTATTATTAATGGTAGGTGTAAGCACATTAGGAAGCTTTGATGAAGGAGACCATAGAGCACCTGTAGACTTTGCTTACTTGATGAATATTTAACACACTATTCTCACTAATGAACACACTCAGGGATCAGTGGTGATGCGATTTTCAAAGCTCTTGTGAGTAACAATTGTATGGTGTAATAGACCATGAACAACAATACCATGAGCTGAGCTTAGATGAGGGAGGTGCTATCAGAAACCACTGTTGTCATTCAACACATCAACAACATTTTGACTTGGTGATAGCCGATATTTGACTAATACTAGTTAATAATATGGAAGTGAGCATAATCTTCAGGTCAAGGTTGAATGTTATGTATCCTAATTTTCCGTTCGCGCAACTTAACATGCGCGTATGCGTGCGTCAACATTTACGCTGTCTCTTATACACATCTAGATGTGTATGTTGGTACAATAGTGTTTTGCTGCAGTGACATCTCTCTGCTGGCGATGACTCGCTGCTGGCGAATCGATCTGCGCATGTGTATAAAATGGTATTTATTTCCGCAAACACTATGCCAGTCTACAACAAGAGTCGCCTAAATGTAATAATTAGCACGTTGAAATAGGCTAGTAAATAAGTTTAACTGTGTTCGTAAATAATATTGTCTTCAAAATATTGTGGCTGAGACATGAGCCGATTAAACGTAGAAATAGGAAACCTAGAAATATAGTAAAAACGCTGAATAGTACTCCAGCGTCGCGACATGCCGACGTTGGTACGAGTAGGTTAGTCTACAAACGTTGCCTAAAGTAATTGATTTTACCCGGCAGAAAGTAAGAAGGAACTCCGCTTTTCAGTTGTCTCAGGCGATTGATTTTTGACAATGACATTTCAGAGGTCAAACTGCTGTCAAGAATATGAATTGGCTGCTTCGCAGCAATAAATGTACCTACCTAACAATCTCAACAACTTCATTAACCTACTTTCCATAGTGTGAAATAGGACTTACTGTAATATTAGGCACTATAGTACAACATCAATATAACAGATATTCCACGATATTCAGGGATGTAGTTATGGTGGGTGGAGTCACCCAGCCTTGAAGTTTCCCACCCAGTCTAAAGCTAATTTCATAGCCTACACCCACCTTTAGTTACCCCTTGTCCTCCCTTAAAATCTACCACACACCCCTACCACCCACCTTTAGTTTTCTACAGCTACAACCCTGGATATTTACATTTTTATGTATAGATGAATGGATGATAGCTTAAGAAAAATTACAACATTTAAATCAATCAATCTATTCTACAGTGAAATCGGTATACTGCTCAAATTCTAAATTCTCCTAGATTAACAATACATTTAATTTAAATAAAAGAATTATAATGACCTTTGAGATAGTTCAAGTTGCCATCATGAAATTCAAGAAAGACAAAATAAGAGTCATAAACAATGTTATACAACACCATGACAATACTAAATTACTGTATGATTGATTGTCCTTTACACCTACCAACATTAATTTGATTTATTTGACAAATCAGGAGATTCCACTCTGGAGTATATATTAATACCAAATGCCTCATGGGTTGGAGATATTCTTGGCCAATTTTACTCATGTAATGTTGTTAGACATTAACATATTAAATGACACCGTAGAGGAAATATTTAGTCAGGGCGACAAGGAGCAGCAACAGCCCAGGGATTTGATAAACCACATTCTAAAGTGGATACAATACTCATCTTCAAGTAAAATCACAGAATTATTACGGTATTCTACATGCTTGAATTACAGTACTTCTGAAGACTGTCCAAATTGTGTTTACCCTGGCAAACAAGCTTATTTACAAATAGGGCCTATGAAAACATCGTGGCTATTACAAATGCTAATGCATGATCAGCAAATGTTGTTTTTGGCACTTATTTGTCTGTATACTCTTTTGAGAACGTGGAATCATAAAAATAGGCCTGCAGTATCTATTTATTTGAGAAAATCTGAAGTCTGGTCATCATGGCGGACACTTTTTACATATTTTGATTGCAGTAGCTCTAAACACAAGTAGTTAACAACTTTTTGAGTTAAGCTACTGGCTTTCCTTTTTTTTTGCATTCCTGCTTAATTTGCTTTTCTTTATATGATTTGTTTTTGTATTGGTTATTACTTTTGTATCTTAGTTGTTATTGTTGTTAGACCGCACCACAAGAGTTGTGTGTGCCACCGTTCTAAAGGTGAAGTGTCAATAAGTAAATAAATAAATAAACAAGAATATTTTAAAGCAAATAATTTTTGCAGTACTATTGGCTTTTATTGTGCACTGCTTTAATCACATGTTGGCTCCATGTTCCTTGTTAACCTTTTTGATCTAACTAGGATAATATTATGACAATTTCAACCACATATTTATTTCACTTTTTAAATAATTGTCTGTTTTTAGGAAGTGGTATTTCTGTGGATTTGTGAAAGTTTTTCAATAATACATTTGTGCAAAGACAAGCCAAACCAGTCACTCGTCGCAAAAATCAATTTCTGGTTACTGTATTAGTACACTGTTAAAATGGGTAAAATAATCATTTAAATCCGACATCTCCTTATGAAGCTACAAGTGTTTGAATCTACAGCTGTTTAAAGAACAATATTTGTGAAATTAGCCTTCAAAGTTTATGATTCAGGCATTTCTCAGGCAGAAAACAAAACCAAATTGTTAAAAAATATTGTCAGCCTCAACGCTAAACCTAGTCTTCATTTCTGTTGAGAGGTACATCGCAGTGGTGCATCCGTTAAAGTACTGGATAAGAGGTAACCAGATGCGAAGCAATTTACCACAATTATGTATTCCACTCGTAGCTGCATTTCTAATAACATTTCAGTATGCGTTCATACTTGAAGAAGATCCTGCAGTTCCTGGAACATGTACCTTTTATTATATCAACGAAGGCTTTCAGATGCTGTCAGGTACAATTCTATTGCTGGCAAATGCGATAATTCCAATTTGCACTATGACATTCTGCTACTATCACATATATATCACACTCAAGAAGCAAACTAAATTTCGAGCTGGATCAACTATTCCACAACAAATAAATGGTGAGCCTAGTACTGCAAGTATTAATGACAGCAGTGTAGCAGATGTTGAGAAAAACATTTCGCCATCACAAACCCTTCAGAAAGACAAGGCACACGATGCTCAACGAAATTTCATCATTACTATGTCCATTAACACACTGGTCTATACCATCTGTATTACTCCACTGATTTTGTTGTATGTTGTTTACACAATATGTGAATGTTTCGACGTTATTCATCATGTTTCTAATAAAATTGCTATATTTATTGTCATATCCAACATGGCAATTAATCCATTTGTTTATGCCTACAAACTCAAAGACTTTAAAGAAGGATTCTCTAAGACTTTCTGTCATCAATGAGACTGTATTTCTATCAGTACCAAGCGTGGCATTGGTTACCATTTTACAAGTGAAAATGCATTGGGAAACCCTAGAATTAGCTAGGGTTTGAGTAATAAAAGGGGAAGGCATATAGGGAAGGGAAGTGGAAGGGGAGGGGAAGGAGGGAAGGAAAGAGGAAATGGGAGTGGTGAAGGGTGGGGTGGGGCTGAGAGCCGAATTTGAAGTTGGGGCTCGATGATTTAAGTGAGGGGCATTAGCTCGCAAAATATAGTGATCTAATATCTCTTTATTTTTCACTCTGTAGGTTATAAATTTTTACATGGAGGAAATAAATAGAAGCTAATTTTCTTATAAGCAGATGTTTCTTGCAATAGAGGATATGTTTTAAGCCCTACAGTATATGATTATGTAAATGCTAAAACCAATTGCCTCCACTCTTCTGTTATCCATCAGTTCCTAAAAAATTACCACAATTTAGAAAACTCACATATTTTACACTCCCTGCCTTCATTTCTGGGTGAACTTAAACATTACATTAATAATTATCTGTAATAACACTTGGATTGTAGGGTTTCTACCAATAAGATTGCCTTAATATTAATGAATGAAAAAAAAAATGAATGAAGACTAAAATTAAGAATGAGAAGATGAAGCTGTTTTCAAGTCTTTGTCTGGGAAGTGGTTCATACCAAACAAAACTTGAGCAAGGATTCAACCCTTTAGAGAAGCTTCATTATTACTACATTATACTACTATTATATTTTCCATACTGTCATCATTTTATATATATTATATTATATATATATAATTATATATATATATATATATATATATAATTATACATATATATTATGATTGTGTCGTAAAAGTATATATTGTAGATCATATAGTGATTAAAAAAGTATAATATACAAGATATAAGACTTTTTTAATCACTATATGATCTACAATATGTACTTTTACAAAACCCGTCACTTTTACGACACAATCATGATATTTTTATTACATAACTGTATTTTAATTACTATGCTTTTAATAGCCGTATATATTACCATTATATATTTTCATCAACTATTTTGTTTAAATCCAATATATCAAATGACCAATGAATTTATATTTGTTAGTAGGCAAACAATTTATATCTGCTATCTGACCACACATAAACAATTAGTTATTCCATTAATCACCTTATTTTGTCATGCTAATATTTATGCCTAATTACTT
>NW_022715767.1:748948-776840 GCF_011630105.1 Anneissia japonica
AACAAGGCCTCTAAGCGCTTCACATTACTACCCCCGGTCATTGGATTGTTGAACCACCCCCATTATCTCAGTTGTATATTATAGTTGTTTCTTATCATATTTGTAGAGTCTCCTGATGAAGTCCACTGTGTGGACAAAAGATAGAGAATAAATTCTCAAAAGTGCTGCTGTTATTTACTTTATTTTTTATTTATTTATTTATTTAGGTATAAACATGTAAAAAACAATTACAAAATGGCAGCCGAAGCTGAAATGGTTTGCATCACAAAACATATTCACAAAAAATTATTTACAAATGCAAAACAGCAAAATACAAAAGCTAAGAAACATTATAAAACAATTCATTACAAAAAACAAAAAAGTTCAAATTATCATCAATTAATAAAAAATACAAAAGGTCACTTTATTATCATTATCATTAAATTTTAGTTGCCAAAGTTTAAATTATATTTGTACAGTAAAATATTGCACATTTCCTGTTATCGGTATTCTTTTTTACATTGTTCATTATTACTACTGTATGTCATTAATACACAACTATATTTCTTAAATGGTTATGTTGTTTACATAATATGTACATGTTTTGATGTTAAGATCCTGCACATGCACTTTATAGCTCCTTTTCCTTTAACAAGTCTGGGATCCAATTAAATGTTATACGAACGAAAAGAAATCGCCATAAGAACTCTTTCCTGTCTGATGCCATTCACACATTAACACCAAGGTGGTATGGTGATAGGGATGGCAAATATACCATACATGTTATGACTAAAATTATTAATAAGCAGATTAACAATAACTTATAAGTACGTAAGTTTTTGTGTTTTTTTTATTATATTTATTTTGCTGGCGGACAGCAAATTTCTGTATGTATTGTATATGGACAAAAAATATATCTGATATCTGTATCATGTTTCATGTGATATTGATTGTATATACCACAATATTAATTAACCAGTGTGTTTATACCTGTAAGCTCAATGATAGTAAAGCATTCTTTAATAAATTGTTTCAGTAATGGCTTTGATTATATGTTATAAGTAATACAATAATGGATACAATACATTTGAATTGCAACTGAAGTAGGAAAAAAATTGGGGGCGGATGCAAGATTTGGTGGTAGGAGCTTAGCCCCAAACTATGGTTAAAATATGGACCTCTAGGATGCAAGGAAATTGTACACACATACCTTTAAAATCTTACAGGTAATTCATCAACATTACAATACAATAAAACAATTATTTTTTTTAACAATTTAGGGGATGTGATCACACTGTCTGTAACCCCTTTTAAATGAAGAAATTACCTAAAATAACAAAGTCTGCAAGTACAGTAAGCCTTGGTAGGAATGCAAATTCTATGAAGAAAATTATCAAATTTCTAAGAACTAACAGGAAATAATTAGATGACGTTAATCCTATTTTTAAAGAGATCTAAAAATGAGGAAGACTTCTCAATTCACACAACTAAACATAAAACCCTTTACCTCCAAGTGGTATCAGTTTTCAAAATTCTGATCATAATAAAAATTCAAGGTTTATACCGCATCAGGTTGAAACTCAAAGCACTTAATAAAAAGTGTCGGAGAAAAATTACAGAATACTTTGAACCTAAAATATAAGGTAAGTTTAAAAAATATTTATTGTTAGTTTCATATTCAGAATTTGGAATGGTTTTTCCGGTGAGGGGGTGGGGGGGGTTATAATTTATATTTTGTCGACAAGAAAAAGCAGCACAAAAATATAAAATAACCATTGTATGCTCAGTAGTGATTGTACAATTAGCAGCCAAGTACATCGAAACAACAAAATTGTATTCTTCATTAATATCCATAATTTTTTTTCAGTTTTGAAAAAGAATAGCAAATAGTAAAAATATCCATGAAGCCCCAAAACTCAATGAGGGTGGGAACTTGAAACTAGAGATTAATTTCATTTGGCCTAAACCTTTTTTATAGAATGTTTTCATGAACTTTTTTCTGCACTTTTTAAAACAACACAAGTTTTTAAAAAGTATAATAAAAATTATAACAGTATAACAACATTATTAATGAATAAGTTACCAATACTTTTGTGCTTCAGACCATTTTATCTAGTTTATTTTGAAACAGCGCCGCTAACATCTCGTAACTTACTGGGGGACTTAGCTTTTTAAGACTTCGACTTGTTTTTTAATATAAACATTTCATGTTTTGTCCATTATAAAGTATTTTTGCTTGTTAGTTTAGTTTTATCATTAATTTAATCCATGATGGTAAGTACGTAGAGCGAAAAGCCAGGCCTCTGAAAGTCCCCCAGTAGTAGTTGCCAGGTTATCGGATATTTTCAATTATAATTTTGCGAAAATGGTCTATATCAAAATAATGCTCATTATCAGACTTAGTCCTATTGTTTCGTTTGTTAAAGTGTCAACGTAATCAAGTTATGTCATTGACTATCAAATATTCTGTTAGCAGAATGGTTAAAATTGATAATAACTATTCTGACCAAGAATATTGGTTTAAAACCAATATGAAATTCTATCATATAAAATAATAGAAACGTTTATAAAACTAATAATTGATATTATTTTTCAATACTATAGACAATGTTTTCATGTGAGGACAGAAATGTTTCAACCATGAAACCAGCCAGTGTTGGTTACAATGCTTCAACTTACCTTCTGACGGTTATTGGAATTTTTGCAAATTTGACGGTGGTCATTGTGTTTATCAACTGCAAGATTTATCGCAGGTCATTTACGTATCTCCTAGTGTTTCAACAATCATCTATATCTTTAATCAGTTTTACATAAAGACCAATGGTAGAGGGAAGGTAAGCTTGTTGAATTCATGCATACATCTGTTTATATTAAGTTATGTAATGTCTGATAATTCAATTGTGAAAGTTGCTTTGGAATTCTAAAATGAACATCAAATAGTTTAACATCTTACTTTTTTATATATTTTTAATAAATTTTAATGTTAGTTAGATTAAATTTTAACTTCCCAGAATTTTAGCTCCCCCTAATTTTAACTTCCTCTTTTGTATTGTAAACTTGTATTCTTGCCTATTTTATTGTAATGCACAAGTGAACATATTTTTATAGAATTTGCACAATATAACCCACCCCTACCACAGCTACAACCCTGGATATTTACATTTTTATGTATAGATGAATGGATGATAGCTTAAGAAAAATTACATTTAAATCAATCAATCTATTCTACAGTGAAATCTTTATACTGCTCATAAACTCTAAATTCTCCTAGATAAACAATAAATTTTATTTTATTTTTAATAAAAGAATTATAATGACATTTCAGATAGTTCAAGTTGGCATCATGAAATTCAAGAAAGACAAAATAAGAGTCATAAACAATGTTATACAACACCATGACAATACTAACTTACTGTATGATTGGTTGTCATTACATCTACCAACATTAATTTGATTTATTTGACAAATCAGGAGATTGCACTCTGGAGTATATGTTAATACGAAATGCCTCATGGGTTGGAGATATTCTTGGCCAATTTTACTCATGTAATGTTGTTAGACATTAACATATTAAATGACACCGTAGAGGAAATATTTAGTCAGGGCGACAAGGAGCAGCAACAGCCCAGGGATTTGATAAACCACATTCTAAAGTGGATACAATACTCATCTTCAAGTAAAATCACAGAATTATTACGGTATTCTACATGCTTGAATTACAGTACTTCTGAAGACTTTCCAAATTGTGTTTACCCTGGCAAACAAGCTTATTTACAAATAGGGCCTATGAAAACATCGTGGCTATTACAAATGCTAATGCATGATCAGCAAATGTTGTTTTTGGCACTTATTTGTCTGTATACTCTTTTGAGAACGTGGAATCATAAAAATAGGCCTGCAGTATCTATTTACTTGAGAAAATCTGAAGTCTGGTCATCATGGCGGACACTTTTTACATATTTTGATTGCAGTAGCTCTAAACACAAGTAGTTAACAACTTTTTGAGTTAAGCTACTGGCTTTCCTTTTTTTTTGCATTCCTGCTTAATTTGCTTTTCTTTATATGATTTGTTTTTGTATTGGTTATTACTTTTGTATCAAGAGTTGTGTGTGCCACCGTTCTAAAGGTGAAGTGTCAATAAATAAATAAATAAATAAATAAACAAGAATATTTTAAAGCAAATAATTTTTGCAGTACTATTGGCTTTTATTGTGCACTGCTTTAATCACATGTTGGCTCCATGTTCCTTGTTAACCTTTTTGATCTAACTAGGATAATATTATGACAATTTCAACCACATATTTATTTCACTTTTTAAATAATTGTCTGTTTTTAGGAAGTGGTATTTCTATGGATTTGTGAAAGTTTTTCAATAATACATTTGTGCAAAGACAAGCCAAACCAGTCACTCGTCGCAAAAATCAATTTCTGGTTACTGTATTAGTACACTGTTAAAATGGGTAAAATAATCATTTAAATCCGACATCTCCTTATGAAGCTACAAGTGTTTGAATCTACAGCTGTTTAAAGAACAATATTTGTGAAATTAGCCTTCAAAGTTTATGATTCAGGCATTTCTCAGGCAGAAAACAAAACCAAATTGTTAAAAAATATTGTTTTAATATTGAAAATGCAGAAAATAACAGCATAGCATGATGTACCGGTATAGATAATATAAAGGTTAGTTTAGTGCAATAAAATAGATGTTTTGACCATTATCTCTGAAACACTATTTGTGACTAGTGACTGGTTTGACTTGTCTTTGCCACATTTGAACTTTTTATTTCACTTTTAAAATCATTGTCTGTTTTCACTTTTTAGGAAGCGGTATTTCTGTGGCGTAGTGAAAGTTTTTAGATAGTACTTTCAATTAGTTATTAATAAGCAAATAGTTCTTTTTTGGTTCACATATACAAATAATTAATTTGTTCATTCACATGTATGTAGACAGTTATTTCTTGGGTCCACCTGTATATATATAGATTTATCTATTTATCCATATCTATGTTATTTTGTACATATATTTGTAAATAAATGATAACACTCTATTACTTAAGAGAGAAAGGTATGTTATTTACATTTTCATCAAGAATTAAAGAATGGCTGCTGGCTCTAAATCATTATGTCAAATCTTGACTTGATTTTAATTAACAATCACTGATGTGTTACTCATCTTGGTGGTTCATTGCATTATTTGTTTACTTACAACTACCTTACTCATACGTTTCATTGGAAGATAAAAATAACAATACGCTGTTAAAAAGCATGATTCATGGTCTTAAGCACATACTAATTAAGAATGGTTTAAAACTAGGATTAGTATAATAGTTTACTCTACCACTAATAACAACATGATCTATTACCTACGTAGACAAAGAACTGCATCAGACTGCAAAGAATATTTATTGTAACTATCCATTATTAGACAAGAAATAAAAGGTAACATTTTATAGTAAGAAATATTATGTTATGAACATTGCCTTATTAAAAACTTGAACAATAACTTCTTCAAGAATCAATCGATCAAAGATTGTAAAAAATTTTCTCAATTTCAAACTCAGATTTTGTACATTGAAGCAATCATTGTACTGTGATATCTGATTAGGCCATGGAGTTATAAAATTAATTATAACTCCATGATTAGGCTCAGTATTATGGGTATAACTAAGAGCCCAAGTACACTTATTATATAAAAAAAATATAACAAATATGGATGCTTTTACTAACATTACTAACAGTTCAAATTTTGATAATCCAAATTGGTTTTTGTGCCATTGAAACAAATCTTATTAGAAAATGATATCAAAAAAATGGTTAGAAGACTTTAATTGTAAATCTTCTTTAACTTATTAAAACCAATTTTAAAGATGCTCATCTAAAGTTTGAAGCTTGTTTGAATACTCTGCCTCTGGATTTTAAATTAAAAATAAATGGATCGAAGATAATGATGGTTTTTGTACTCTATGTAACTCCGGAAACATGAAGACCTTATCCATTATTTATTTATTGGTAATGCATACGATGTATGGGAGATTTTCTGCAATTGCAATTATAAGGACAAACTTATATGTTCACTCTTTCTAAGTACTGTAATTTTTAAGGAGTTTTGACAGGTTTTGTAAACTTCACCTTACACAACCATGGAAAAACAAAAATAATTTTTTTGGGGGGTTTGTTGTGGTGTTTCAAACTCCTTTTTTAATTTCATTTTGTAATTCACTCTGTTGATTTTTTTTTTTTTTTTTTACTTGTGTATCTTGTTTTGTATGTGAACGCACCATGCATGAGCATGCACCACCAATGTAAAGGTGTTGTTTCAGTAAATTATATTATATTTATATATCTGCTCAGGGCCGCTGCAACTACAGACGGTTAGTATTTTATGTCGTCTCAGGGTTGCACTGAGAACTTCACACTTCCTTTTGCGCGAAATGTTATGGTATAAGATGTCAAAATAGACTGCTATCAAAGCAACCTTGGTGACCCAGGTTCGGTTTACATTCAGATCAGTGGCGGCTCTAGGATATAATTATGGGGGTGCTAAGATGTCCGACTGCCCCCCTTTCTCCACCTGACCTGAGCCGACTTTAAAGTTGGACAAAATTTAGGTCGGCTCTGGGCTGGCTTAAAATTTATTGATTGATCACATTTGAAAAAAGGTAGCCCTGAGCCCATGTAACTATTAATTGTGATCAATCATTGGAGAAACTAGCAAAATTATGTGACATTATTGTAAAAGTAGGCCTTCCAAATCATAACATCAAACAGCAGAATCCTTACAAATAGCTGATGGTTTTACGCTTGATTTTGTACCTTTCATGATTAAAACCACAAATGATAATATATCATTACTAATCATATGATGATTGCTCAATGAGATGTCATAATTGAGGTATTACAGAGAAGTTATCTTACATTCATACTCAAGGATAAGCTGGCCCATGTCACGTAATGTAGAACCCGAGCCAACACAAAACTCAAATTTTATCCGTTCAGGGCTGGCTAAATATCACGTAGGCCCAACCAAATCCTGTAAACCCACTTTACGTCAACAAGTTAGCCAGGGTAGACTTTTCACTTTTTAAAAGGTAAATGGTTATTCAACCCAGTACAGTAATTAAGTTTATACTGTGTCTTGTTCATTGTGACACATAAAGGTCTACTGTAATTTACCACTACAGTTTATTTCAGATTTGGCCAATTTTTTTTTTTCAAAAATTTATAACTTCCATATCCAACAGTCAAATACAGGATAGATACATATTTTGATGTCCTTTATAATTCTTTCTACCCTACTGGTATGTATGGTTTGATATTCATATTTAGGCCCCATACAAAAATTTATTAGTTTATCACCCTATCAAAGAATAAAAACTGATGAGGGAAGGGATTTTTTTTTTTTGTTGCTAACCCCGCCCCCATTTTACCGATGATCACAAGTAAATCAATGGTTAGAGACACATATATAAAAAATCATAAGAATGGAATCAAATTTATATTTAAAAAATATGTTTTTGTTGTACCAGTAAACATATTTGCAAGAAATCCTAAGCTTTTCAAGTGAAAAAAGATAGAAAAGGGACCGTTTGAAATAAAAATATATGTTGATTGGAAAAAAAAAAGGGGAAAAAAATTCAGATTTTCCCCAAAAGTGATGAGGGAGCGGGTGATAAACTAATAAATTCTTTTATGGGGCCTTATTCTGTTTGACATTTATCATTCTGGTGTATTGGAGGTTATTTGAACAAATTGAAATACAAACTTATCAGTCATAATACTTGTTATTATTTGATTTAAACAATATAGAATTCTTATTTATATTATCTTATCAAATTACATTTCTTCAAAGAAAACCATAAATGATTCAAGCCTTTTAATGTATACAACACATTAATAGCAAACATGTTATATATATGCACTAGATTAGCGTAGCTCCATACAGACAAACATCATCTTGTAAATTCTTGTATTTTGTATTACAAAAAAGCATTGAATAACAATCTCGGCAAAGGAAACATGCTGAAATAAATCAGTGACTTTTCGTAATAATTCAAGAGATTACATTTAATATCTCTAATCCGTTAAAGCTTGATATATTTTATGGCCTATGGATTTGTATGTATGGATACTCCAAAAATGAATAAGGCCTTCAAATCCATACATATTCGCAGCTTCCAGGGACTTCCTCTGTGGAACCCCTTTGAGTGTACTTTTATGAGTATGCATTCTTACGCTTAAGAGCATCAATGGCAACATAACACTATTATGACATTACATTTCTTAGGGTGTGCTTCTACTGATAAACACAAAATAATCAATTTTTTAAAACCGCTTTTTTAATGAGTACCAGACAGCCTGCTCGTGTTGCAACTGCATTTTTGATTTTTCGAAAATCGGTATTGGTGATGGAAATTATGTCACCATTTTGTTTATACAACACATTGTTTTCTTAACTGTATAGGATAGTATCTTTCTCATTCCTGTCATGATGACAAGGAGTAAGATACGGTGTGGGGCAAGAAGGCAATGTTTTTGGCTGTGCTCATCGGCACAATGAATGAGCGACCAAACGAGGACAATGGTAGGCCCAAAAGAGCGGAGAGGCCTAGGCCCAGTATCCCCTCACAAAATAATTACAAAACGAATTTGTCACTCCACATGTTTGTTGACGTTTTTAGCTTGTAGGCCTAGGACATGAACAAGAGCACAAATTTTTTTTAAAGTTCGTGCCTAATACGATCTAGTCTTTGCAGTGATTGACCTGGAGGTCACATTTCACCTGATAATCGCTTTTTTTGTTGCAGCTAAAAGGTGCACATCCAAAATCGGTTATTTGCCGTTCAAACACGCTATCCACTGTGTGTTTTTAATTAATTTTTTTTAATTGCTTTTTTCAAACTATAATAAAAGCAATTTTTTTCGAAGAAGCTATTTTTAATCGATTATTTCTTTCCAGTAAAAACAGGCCCTTAGAGACTTAACATCTGTTGGCTTTACACATGTCAAATCTGGATCAAAATGGATTAGGAAAGCCAGTTATCTTTGTATACCAATTATTTAGGGTCCAGTATGAGCCATGCAGAGGGGATCACTAAATACATACTTCCAGCTTTGTATTTGGAACCAGTGGGTCAGGTATTTTACTAGTATGTGAAGTTAGTTTAGGAAAATTGGGGACGACATAATGGGCTTAACTATAGAAGCTGCATCCTTGTCTTCATCTATTAAGCTGTCCATGGCTTTTCTAAGCTCTGACAACGACATTAAAAAAAAAATCTTTTTCGAGTCTATGTCAGACCAGATGGATGTATGGATTTTTTTTTCTTCCCTGGTGTGTGGTTTGTATGCCCTGATTGGGACACTGGCCCAGCTACACTAGCATCCTCTTATAAGGAACAAACATCACACTCTTATGGTCGTTATTACAAGAGGATTGACGTTATATGGGGTCAAGCTATCAGATAGATCCAATCTATAAAGGTCACACTTTTAAAACAGTCAGTCACTCTTCAAGATGGTAGTGTAAGAGGCTAATGTAATCTTGGTCAGCCATCATAAATATGCACGAAAAGAGTGTTGAAATGATGTTTAAATCAATTCTCCTCTCCTTCACAAAACTTGCTTATTACTTTAACGACTAATGTTCATCCCAAGCCAACAAATCATATTATGTGTATACTTTACTAGATAATGGTCATTGTTATATAAATAAACCACCTAACAAATGGCCTTAACTAAATTCATAGACGTCACAAGATATATTTACCTCTGCCTACGGTTTGTGTTTCTTTGAATTGTGACGTTTATATCAGCTACTATCAACTCCCTTATTCACATGAAATTAATAATTAAAACATTATCTAGAATGAAATTATTACTGTTCTAAGAAAAAAATTATTTAAATTAAAAATTAGCCAAAATTTTATGAAGAACCTATGATACCATCTATTTACCATGTAAATTATATTAAGGAGGTATTCTTTTAGTTTTTGGTTGTTGTTTTTATACCCTAATATGGTAATAAAACCCGATTGTCAAAACAATGTTCAATATTTAGTTATGACAAGGTTTCGATATTATTTGGCTACTATAATTGCTTTATATATTTATTATACTTTTATAATTGCTTTATATATTTATTATACTTTTATAATTGCTTTATATATTTATACTTTTAGTTGCATTTTTGTTATATTTAGTTAAGATAATGTTTTGATATATTTGGCTACTATAATTGCTATATATATTTATTATACTTTTATAATTGCTTTATATATTTATACTTTTAGTTGCATTTTTGTTGTATGAAGTCCTAGTTTAATACTGATTTTCATTATTGTATATATTTGAAAGTTAATTAACTTCTTTAAAAACTGAATAATTAATTAAGTGCAGCTCTTCTATACAAGTTATCAAAAAGTTATGTACAGTATTTAATTACAGTATACGTAACTATCTACAGAAAGAGAGAACAACTTAGATAGCTGAGTCAGTAAAACTGGTGGTAGCCACTGTGTGTGTGCTGAAACGTGGAGATCCATTAGTTCCCGGTTTAATTCCCATTGCTGCAGTCCTTGTATTTCAGCTGGAGGGCTAAAATGCAAGTTATAATAACGCACAATCTTTTGGATTTTATTTTATCTTTCTTTATACTGTAGGTACTTTCAATACTATAGTACTGATTTTCAAAGTAGTACAGTGATGAGAAACATATTATATACAGTGAATAAATAAATAAATATAATAAAATAAATATAAAATACAATTTTAAAACCGAAATGTCCACTGATTAATCTCAGATACGATAGTATAATACATACTCCAAGTACACGCCATCGTGTCGGGATTCAATATTTTAACATTAATTATGTCATCATCAGGAATGATGATGACATAATTAATGTTGAAATATTGAATCCCGACACGATGGCGTGCATTTCGATACTTGGAACATGTATTATACTACCTTACAATTTTGAAACATTATGATATTTTAAATGACTTTGAAACAAAAAAGTTGACATATCTTCAAAATTAATTTTTAATTTGTGTGGTAGTTCATTCCAGATTTTGGATGATGAGATGAAAATGTTCTTTTTCCTTGACCAATATTGCAAGAACCGGGTAGTTATGGATTTGGCTACGTGTATGTGGCATTTAAGCAATTGTTCCTCTGTGCATTATGGTCCACGTGCACATCGAATAATGCAGTAAACTCTTAGGAAAAGAGTAGGGGATTGTCTTTATCCAATCACCACCAGAAAGACCCCACTGGAAATAAGTCTTCTTCCGACTTTCCTGGGTTATCCAAGGTGTTTACACCGAATAAATCCATCCAGGTATGCATGTTTCATACAAAATGTATACGCAATAGGAATGTCACTATTTGGCATGTATCCTAACATGTGATTTTATTTACACAGTATCACACAATTTTCTCTCTTTTTTGAATAGTAATTCAATCCTTCTTCCTCATAGATTCAAACTTGTAAAGACTGAACTTCAACATTTGGCAAATAAAAGCTATATTGTTCTTTACTTGTTGGAGAACGTGTGGTATGAACACAATACATATTTGAAGTAAACATCTAATGGCAAAGTACTCTGTTACTACTGCAATATAAAGCAACGAGCACAATATTGCTCCTGGCAACCAGAATTGATGACTAAACAACAAAAACTTGAGTGTGCATAATGACAGGTACTGTACTTCATTTAAGCTGACAAGAAAAACAGCCAACGGTTAAAAATTATTTTTAGCAGTGTCTATAGACCTCCTTTCATTAGATATGTGATATGACAGCCCGCATCGGACAACTTCTAAAAGTTTCTTTTATCGTGGCAATCACCTCTTTGAGCTTCCTCCCTAGTTTCTTTCTCTACATCAGCTACATCACACTTAACACCATTGGTTTCAAACACAACATCTTGATAGAAATCAGCAATTAACTAACTTCCTCCCGTTAGGTTCCGCTGACATTTTCCCATAGAAAATTGCCAAATACACTTTTCAGGTTCTAAACATCTGACACTGGCATTTAAAGTTTGGCCCCTCACCTGTTAGTTGTGCAAATCTAAGTTACAAGTGTTGCCGCAGCAGTTGGAATCTGGGCTCTGGACGGATAACTTGAGGTCGGGGTATTAAACCTTCGCCTACAATTTCACTTGTATCTATTTCGAGACACTTTACCTACAGTCTGTTTTTTGCACCCAAGAGGGCCAAGAGTACTTTATAAGTGGATACCTGGTAGGTTAACACTAATGGCAGCTTCAGCAGGGGTCAAGCTCTAAACATGGTGAGGCCAAAGTTGTTGTGGATCCCATTGTCAAGGGTCTTGGGGCCCTCATCTGAGAATCTTGGTGTCACCATTGGGCCTAAACATCAATATTCTTATTACTGCAATATTACAGCAATATCACACAGAGTGTTTAAAGTGTAATCTTCATTTGTCCAAGTGTACTATGTAGAGATTATAGAATGTGCCTTGTTTTATCATGTATTTGAGATGAAATAATAATAATAGTTGCACATATAATATGGTACATTATAAATCTGCAACATGGTTCTTATAATGGTAACTTCTAATCCTAGGATCCTGAAAATCCTAGGATATTTTCTCATCATTAAAACAACTGCATTCCCTACGTCTGCCACAGAGATTGAGACCAATGCTGTAGCTAGGATTTTCAAACAGTGCGGGACAATATTACTTTATGCATAAATTCAAACAATGTGGACCCATTTTAGGCAAAAATATGAAAAATCTGGAGCCATTTTCTTTAATTTTACCCATTTTAAGCTAAATATGAGAAATCTGGACCTATTTTTCAAAAAGTGGACCCATTTTATGCATAAAATTACATAATTTGGACCCATTTTTAAAACTGTCCCAATAGCTGGCTACGGCACAGACTAAGACTACAGAGTGTGAGCACCATAAGTGCTTCATTAATGTAGAGGGCCACTTGTAAATTACAAGTGAACGTCATGTTCTATATATATTCTTATTGATTTTACTCTGTCAGAAAACCAAGATAGCAACTTCAGGTGTTTTATTGATTAAATCCAATTTCTGTAAAAACCTTACTAAATGTTTCGTAGAAGAAATATTGCAACATTATTGAGAATTTGATTCATGTGCTAATTGAATTAAAGTACTTTACGTTAAGTCTAATAATGTACAGGGGACTTTTAATGGAACATTCACTGTAATAATGGTATATTGTTATAGATTTTGACTATCGGTACTATTATATACATGTCAGTCGATAACACTAAATTAATAAGTATTAAACAAGAAGCATACATTTAGCTTGTCTTATAAACTTTGGGCTCTAATCTAATTAACCAATCCCTCTAACCCCACCACCTCAAATTAAATTTTCTCTGACCACATCCTCTCTAACCCCACCACAAACTGCACCCCATGCAATCCCTTACAACATGACATCCTACCACACTCCTAATTTCACCGCTCTTAATCCCATCCATGTTAACACCGATGTCAACCTTAACAGCTCTTAGAAACCACATCTACCAGCAAACCACTGTCAACCCAACCCAACCCTGTCACCATCTCTAAACCCAATTAACTATATCTCCACCCTTTCATTCCATCAAACACTATAAGTTGAACTTAGATTCTATTCTTTCTCTATTGTAAAAATTACAGGTATGAGACTTCTCTCCTGATACCATCACTTCCCACAATTGCCCAAGTACTTCCCCAATGATCTCATTCAATCTAACATACCGTAATCATTAGGGCATTTAGTATTTTATGAGAACAAAAACCTATTCTGTTCGCCTACTTTTAGTTTCTAAACATTTGTAATTCTCTTTGTTTTCCAGATATTTAGTCTATTTTAAAATGTATTTCTCATTTTATCTGGGCTTTCATTATTTATTATATTTATTTATTTTATTTCATTTCACCCAACAGAGTAAATGCCAATAACAGAGGGAATAAATACAATGCAATATCAAATCACTATAAAAACATAAAAAAAACATTTGAAAATAACATAATAAACATTCATGAATAAAACAATTCAAAATAATTACTAAAATTATATAAAAGCATCATAATAAAAATTCAAATGATTAAAATACATTTCCAGGGCTTAAGTATATGGTCAGATGACTCATTCATCTTGAGCTAAAAATGAACTAAGATGGTGAAATCAATTGATGGTTCATTGTTCGTAACAGAATTATATAAAGACCCTAATAATTATAACCCTAGGAAACACATAAAATTGTTCAAATTCAAAATATATAAAAAAAAAATGATGAAAATAATTTAAAACAATGACAGTATGGAAATTTAACAATGTTTATACAGTACAACCCAGGGCTTTAAGGGGAAACCTTTGGGACCGATAAAAGTGTCCCCTTAATAGGGGTGTCCTCTTAACAGGGGCGTCTTTTTAATAGAAGTGTCCCCTTAACAGTTGTGTTCCAATAATAGGGGTATCCCCTTAATAGGAATGTCCACAAGGAGGGGTTCTACTATATTCCAATCTGGCAGTGAAGAATGGACATGCACAAAACAATATTAAAGATGACAATAATATTCATCTTTATTCAAACTGCAGACAATAACCTATATGAATTATAGCCGATCACAAAATAGAAGCTCAGAATGTTTATATTATAACGTTAGCATTTTACTACATAATATTATATGGGTCTTATTGAGCAAGTCAATGTCCACTGAGTGTACAACAATTGGAAATAATTGTAAGGTCAATAAGCGACAGACAGTGACACGTGCAATGTTCCAAAGTGTCACTACAAAATTAGTGGAGGATTATTACAACCTGTAATATAGATAGCAATCAAGATTATTGCTGAATTTAATCACTCAACACTTATCGGGATCATAAAGTGCTATAAACCTGACCCTGACTGATAACTTACAAGAAGGATCACACCATGCATCCAAAGAAGATGATGCCAAGCCCAAACAATGGGATCCCTACCAATGCCGTAACCAGCTATTGGGACAGTTGGGACAGTTGGGACAGTCCTACACAATTTCTGAAGGATGACATTACCACATGGTGCCCAGCAAAACCTGATGCAAAATGTCTCTAAAGGATGGAATCACTAGGCCTACATGCAGCTCAAATAGATCTGATGCCAAGTAACTCTTAACCTGCTTTACGGGAGTGCATCCATGTGTAGCTTAACCAAGCCTACACCAACCCTTCCTAAAAAGATGAGATCACCTATATGTGGCCAATGCCGTAGCCAGCTATTGGGACAGTCCCACACACTTTTTCTAATGAGTCCACAAAGAATGGGTACAAATTTTTTTTAAATGGTCCAAATTATGTAATTTTATGCATAAAATAGGCCCATTTTTTGAAAAATGGGTTCATATTTAGCTTAAAATGTGTAAAATTTAAGAAAATGGGTCCAGATTTTTCATATTTTTGCATAAAATGGGTCCACATTGTTTGAATTTACACATAAAGTTTGTAAAGTTGGTCAACCCTGATATTGTCCCACACTGTTCTGGCTATTGTATGTGGCTAAAGCTAGGCATTCACTATGTCTGATGGTCGTTCGTCGACGTTATTCTATGGAGAACGCGGTGCCATTAACCGCGCAACAGATCGCTATTAATAAGCTGCTCAGACTGCTACCACCAATCAGCAGACAGATCAAGCTTTTAGTCAGCCAGCATAAAGAGTCTTGAAATCAACACCAAAATATGTAAAATGGTTTTTATACTTTGCAGCATTGGCCTTCTACCAAATAGCATTGTATTCTTTTGGGCATGGCAATTAAAATGTGCCTTTATTTCCATCTTATAAATCTTTATTTTGTATCGCAACATACTCTGCTTCATTCTTTATCTAACAACAATAATAATTTCATATCCGATCCACATTACAGTTCTCAAAACCATCATTTCCACTTCTTTAAAAAAAAAATTCTCATTGGCTATTAAACGTCAATATTTGTCATCAATCATCAGTTTGATATTACTTAACAGTAAAACATCTCTGCCATTGTTTCAAGTGTTTTTGTTATTTGCCAGGGTTCGATCCTTCCAAGACTTCCTGGATCCAACTGTTACAAAGACTTAAGTTGCTTGTTGACTGTTGATATCCATGTGTAACTTACATTTCCCCCCATTTCTTGACCTCCTTATTCTTCTCAAAGAACTTTATAACGTTCATTACTATCCTCATATTACAACTACAGTATTTGCAAAAACCTACCTATGTATACAGTACTTGCAAATACCTATTTTTATTGCTTTTCCTTGACTGCTTCAAAACTTGCAATGTTCTGTCACCATGGGTAACAGGGGTTTAGCCAGAAAAAAGAAAGAGGCCGTCCAAAATTGAAGACGAAGAACTTTTCTTGGGTGGGGGGGGGGGGTGGTATTTGCTAAAGGTAAACCAGGCACAACTAGGCTAGGCCAAGCTGTCCAAGCCGTGACAGTAAAAGTGGCTGCAATAAAAACCAATACAATAAATACTGAATGTCAAAAATAATATACAACAGACCCTTGTACCACTAACCACCAAACTATAGCTCTATTGTTAGACATACACAACAAACAATAACACATTGTACCATGCTGTAACTATAGATCCTATACATCAATGCTAAAACACAACAAAGTTACAGAATACTGTAACCACAAATTGTTGACAATATGCTGGTTTTTGGAATTTTGTTAACCACAGTAACAGAAACATTTGGTCAAATGAAAACATTACAGGTGCTTTCAATTGCTGACAGGGACGCCTTGTGATTCCAAGCCACTTGTATTTCCGATTTCATTAGAAAAAAAAAATCATCATAGATGTTAGAAAGCATCTGTTGTTCACTATATTGTATTCTGATAAAATCTGTCTAAAACGTGATTGTAAATGAAATCAGTTTCAATATCATATTTTTTTTAAATTGTAATCAATTTTTATCAATGTGCTATGGCCTAGAAGAGTAAAACAAAGTTTTTATATTTGCTGTGATCTTTAAACAGTTTTTTCAGCAGTTGAAAGTATAAAGGTTTGGTTTTGGTAGATGGCCTTATATGACTCATGACTAGACATGGGCTTGGTAAATCAATCTTACAGACAGATAGTCCTCACTAATTTTAAAATCTGACACCATGGTCACAATTAATATCATACAGCTTACTATCTATCTATTATATTAATTATATAATCATTAAGAAGACTTATGTAATAGGGCTTTTAGCAAATCTGCTCCGTTAAAAGGGGGTAAGTGGAAAAATGGCCCCGGGTAAAAAGACTTTGAAAAAATGACTGGTTAAAAATGTTTGAATAGAAAAATAAGTAAAATTTGCTCCACTGTCATTAAATGGCTCCAACTGACAGATAAGTAAAACAAAACTGACCCCTAATTATTTGCCAGAGTATAATTATAGTATATAGATAGCACACTCTGAAATTGAATCTAGTTACGTCAAATCCTGAAGACGACATTCAGTCTGACACAACTGAAATCATCAGGCAAGTAAATATTTTTATCATTAAACTATACATCTATGTATATATTTATGTTTTGGTTTCATATTATCTCAAAATTACCAACAAATTCAATAATACTTTAATAACTACTTTAATAATGTTGAATTTGAGCTTAGGATGATTCTGTTTTCAACATGGAAAATGGATGAGGTTCATCAGGACCACTATAAATAGGAGAGTATGCCTGGAGACGATCCCCTGCTTTTTCACACTGCCATATTGCACCAAGAACAATTGGTTTAAAATCTCTTTAAAAAAAACATGTATTGTAACTTGCATTTCATACTTCCAGCTAAACCACAAGAAGAGCAGCAATGAAATTAAATCAGGGACCAAAAATCTGAAAGGATTTGCAGAGGTTAGTGCATACCGGCTCAGCAAAATTAGTGGGTGACTTGTAGTTGTGTGCATAATACTGAAGCCTCTATGAGTATGAGCTTAACTTATAACAAAAGAGAACACAACACAAATGGAAAAAAAAGTTTGACAACAAGAGGGTCAATACATTAACAAAGAAGGGATTTTCCCCTTCATGTAGTTTTATATACAACTTTATTATACAGATTAATGGCGGGCATTCATACATTTCCTTGAAGTCAAGGTAGATGACAAATGAACATACTCAAAATTATTTTTCAGATGTAAACTCAATGACACTTAACAAATCATTGGAGAAAGTAGTCTCAATATTGAGTTCGGTCAAATGTGACCGAACAACAATGAACATGACATTAATTTAAAATTTTGCATGAATACATTTTAAGAATGTGGTGCAGTACGAATCTAAGAGACTCTAAGAAACTTTAATCGAAATAAGCTAAAACTAACCAGGCCTCACCAGGACAGAGAACCGACACCATTGCACCACTTGATTGCAGTTAAAGGTGCATGACAACCCAGCTTGTGACTCAGCATGTATTCGATACATAAAAAACATGAATACAAAGGCCGATAACAGGGAGATTCTTGGAACGTATAATTTAAAGTTTGGCAACTCACTGCTAACCTTTGTCACAGTGAGATTGACACACTATACTAAACTATATAGTTTTACAACAGATTAAGGTCCATGATTCAAGTATGGACAACATTTAATTAATACACATTTCATCAGGTTAGTATAAACAGTATTGTATGACAACTTCAGGACTTTTTTAGACCAGGCTATTGTGGAATAAAAGTTCAAAGAACTCTCACTGAGTCATCAATAACATAACAGGTGGTATCCATTTTTTTGGCCAACTTTGCAAACTTTTGATTAAGTTCAGGGAGAAACATGAAATTGATTTGTATACAAATGGATTCAGGTTTTTGGAATCAACCGGATAATTGGTTAATTTTGCCATTATGATGGCTTGAATCTCCATCTGGGTTGAAAAAGCATTTGTTAATATTATATAGAAAAAAATTCTGCAATTTTCTGGAGGTGCCTACGTCATGGAAGTCCAAATTATTTCGTGGAAGGCACGTATCCCCTGTGGGATTCCCTTTAATGAACTTTCCACCGATATGGTACAAATTGGCATTAGTTAAAATAGTATGCCAGAAGGCATTTCCCAATGTGAAGCCTTTTATTTTTTAAAGTATGAAACATCAGTTTCTTATACAACCTTAATATTCTGTCCTGATGTGAAGGATATATTTATAGTTGTTCTCTATTTTTGCATTTAAAGATACAGGCCTATTGTTTGTGGTAAACACCGGAAAAACTAACAAAATTCAATTAAAAACATTGAACACCTCATTTAAATGGATCAAATAAGTTGTAAATTACCAATGAGACACACACTGAAACAATTAAGTTTTCACTGACTGATGTTTTACTACGAAAATACTTAAATTGATACTACCATGTACCAACCAAATTTATTAAGGGTCTATGCAGAGAATGAAGTATGGTAACAAAATTAAATTAATTAATGAACCTATAAATTGGCGAGGTCTGTCTGACCAATCGAAATGACTGAAAGCTGATAACATTTCTGATTGGTTTATCAACATCAACATCTAGCCAATCGCAGATAACAATGAATAATTTAGTTGATTTTGAATAAAGCAGTCTCTTTACCAAAGTAAATGCTACTAATAATGCACACAGATATACTCATATTAAGAAGCAAACTTTTAATATCAAAACAGTGTCAGTCATTAAATTCAAGCAACTTTGTATTTTGTACTGAATTTTAACCTTGTGTAAAAACTAATCACCATTCAGAGGCAAAGAGACAGCTGAAATCACAATATAATGATTTATAAAGATGGACAATCTATTAAAATGTTACCTCTGTAGCAGATATAGGTTGTTGTTTTACAAGGTTCTAAGATAATTGTCCCTTAATGAACAATTGGCCATTGTCAGACTTTGTTTCATTATAGCCAATAGCTCATTGTGTATTATAAATTACAACGCAAAGACAACCTCTACTATTGAAACCAATTTATCAGACATAAGTAGCATTTATGGGACGTTATGTGAATAATAACGAAAGAGAAAAAAAATCACAAACTATGTCATTATTGTGTAGTTTATATTCTTAGAGAACAATGGCATAATATTCCAAAAATATAATTAAATAAATGCTTAGTTTTTTTAAATATTTTGTTAAGATATAAATTATAATTGGTAAAATCTCGACACACCCTTAAAAAAATTCAATACCTTGTATTGAATTGCTTCATGAAATAAGTTACTAAATTTAGAATCGGAAACAGAACCAAATTTATTTGTCCTCAAAGAAATTACATGGGTCATTCAAAGCTCCTAACATTCATACATAAAATAAAATAAAGTTGTGACACACATGCATATAAATAAATACAAAAATACTATAACTTATTACAGAGCATACATTTAAAATTAATGATAATATACGGTACTTAGTCGTTTAAAATACGGATAGAATACAATATAAAGGAGTTAGAGAATTTCGGAGAGCCACTAGACAGGGATTCAGTTCACTTTTTGGCAATCCTGTTCAGCCAACTGAGTGTTGTTTTTTGCTCTGTTACCTTGTGTTTGTTAATCTTAATGTTTTTTTGGCGAAATAAATAAATGAAATGAAATGTTCTACACATAGATGTTTTTAGATGGCGTCCAGATCTTAAATATTTGGTATTCGGAGTGGAGTGTGTGATTGATGTCTTTGATAATTGTATCCACTTTATATACAATTTTCAGTATGCAAATAAAGCAAATTTGATTATAAAAGACAATCGAGAGATCAAAATAATCTACTTACTGAATTAGACTTTATATGAAAATAATAATTAAGATGCAACTACTGTACACAGTACTGTCTATGAAAATCACTGTTGATCTAGACATATCATCACATTTTGCTGCCTATAAATTCTTACAGTATATTGTCTTCCCTTTGCATTTTAGACTAATCTTGCATTTCATATCGGACTTTTGGCATAGTTTGCCTGTTTATTAAACTTTGACCAGTACGCCTGTCATTGTTATTATTATGATCGTTTACTTTTGACCTTACAAATAGGGTTCATTTATTTAATATCAAAATATACTTAATATACTTAATGAAATAAAACTTAAATCAGGCATTATTTTAAATGGGTCAGGGACAGCTCTATTAATGGAATTAAGACAAGTCAGCTGTTCAGTCAAGCAACAGAAATAAATCTTAATAATATAAAATAACCCACAAAACAATGGTGGGATACAACCTAAGGAAATTGGAAAAACACAAAACCACTGTCCTTCCCATTGATGTCATCAATAATTCCAAGCCTTGATTCCTTTAAAATTCCTGGAAATTTGAACACTCTGAACAGTGGCGGATCCGGGGAAGGGGGGTTTGAACGAACCCCCCATTTGTGAAGAAACGTAACAAAATATGACTGGATCCAGGCTTACAAAAGGCATGCTAACCAACCCAGGCATATTGGCAGATCAGACAAACTAGGCTTAGCCCAACTATCTTCAATTACATAAATAATCGTAATAGTTTATGTACGAAAGTACGGCCTAACTAAATATCTAACTACTCAATATTTTTGGAATATAATACTATATTGCCTTGTCTTTGAATTTTTTTTTTGTCTATCTATAGGCCTAAAAAATGAGATAAAATTACCTGCAATTTTTTGGGGCTAGATTTAAGGACTAAGTTCAGTTTTGCTAAGCACTATATTTTTGTGTACCGAGGTTCTAAAATATATACTTAATAAGTTCAATATTTCATCATCTTATTAATAATTATATTTTGAACCTTCTTGGGATAAAAATTCATTAGCATACTACTACCATCTAGTATGTTGATAAGCAGGAGTAATGCAGTGTGTCACAACTATTTTATTTAAAGGAGACCATCATAAATATGTGCTGATATATGTAAAATAATAAAATAGTGCAGATTGAAGACCAGCCACTTACAATCATTTATGTTGATAGACCTGTTTAGTCATCACACTCAAAACTACACCATTAAAATTAACTGACTACAGAATCAAGTAATACCAGGTGAGTTTTAATACAACAGCCAGTCTATTTCACCAAGTTTATAAAGTTTAATGGTTGAGGAAGCTACTGTATGTATTTATAACACCAATATCTTGGTTTAATTATAGTAACTGGTTGTTTTTAAGACCTATTACTAAAGCAAATAAAATGTTTTGGCATTTTGAATATAGGAGAGTTATTAAAATTTCTGCAACCGTGCAAATTTACCATTTCTCCACTATGAATCATTTCTGGTTGAAGAAGACTGTGGATTAAAAGGTTTATTCTAAAAATGTACAGATAAAAAAAAAAGAGGAAGACCAAACAAGAGATTAAGTGATCTTTTCTAGAAGGAGCTTGGCACGAACTGGCAAATCTGGCAAAGAACATATTAGTACAGTAGTATATAAGGTACTTTTGTGTGGTGACCATCTATCCGAGTAAAAGATGAAAGTGAAGAAGTAGTTTGTGGTTTTTATTTCTTAGAAGTTTATTTCTGGAAACAACTATTCTTGGGAAATGGCTTGGATAATTTAGCTGTAGTGACCATAGGTTAATAGGGTGGTACACTACATATGTCTCAACTCAGACTTATTGTATACGAAGTAACCTTCCAATCTGATCAGGAAGGGAACTTTGTCAGGATTTCAGAGTAAAATCCCTAGTTGAATCAAGAGTATTATTGGTGAAGAGGGAAAGATATTATGGGTTTATGATGGTTGAATATGTGCTGTTAAAACTACAGCACAGTAATTAGAAAGTGTAATAATACAATGGTTATATTGGTAAATAGCTATATTTAGTTCAATGCTTGTTGACAGAGGAAAACTTCATCTCTTATATCCCCAAGTGGTGCTAGTACTGCCAATACAATTCCACTAGGCATTGCCTAAATATGGGAATTACTTAATAAATAAAATACTCAAAAACAGTGGTTAAAGTTTACCCTCAACTTCCGTAAGGTTAGAGGAAATACTTAGTATTATGATTTCAGACACTGATCGTTCTTGAAATTATTCATTAATGGTCACTACACTGGTCAGTGACATAAGCTGAGGTTATATCAAATTACATAAAAGGTCATATCCTCTGTGGTCATCAACTGTCATATCTTCTAGTTATCTATGCATCCATTCGTCATAGTGTATTATTTACTATAACCATTATACAAAAATCTGTTTAATAGTACCAGACAGCTTTCTCAGTGCATCCAGAGTATTAAATGCAAGGAAGACATTTGTATAGTATGCCATTAACAGGCAGTGCTACTAGTGGTGTAACAAGTCACAAGGCCCAGGGTGAGAGTATTAGGGGGCCATGTATTTTAGTAGTCAATTACGAAGGGCCCCTTCAGAGGAATATCAAACAATACCGTAGCATGTTACGATGATTTATTTTGAATTCTCTGTGAATTCTGGTAGCCCCATAGGGGCCTACTTCATTATTCTGTAGTATTTAATTGAGAAAACTAGCCTATATAGGTCACTGAGTGATGAGTGGTCCAGTCCATCAGCAGAGATTAGTAAGTAGGTCAAATGAGTCTAGGTTCTAGTTAACAATCCAATTGTCCAATTGACAGGATGTTGTAATCAAATGATCCAATGGCTAATTATCAGAGTGGTCAATTTCCCTTCATGCAATTGTCTAAATGCACAATGAGTGGGTAATTGCATGTGAGGATTTCCCTTGCGGCCAATTATCCAATGTACAGTTGCTCCATTAGCTGTCACAATTTCCCCAGTCCACCTTGTATTTTAAGAAGACACAAGGACCAATATACCCATACCCCTTCCCTGCAAAATTTGCTCAGCTATTATAGGCATATTTGAGACTACAGTGATCAGGGGAATTTTGGAAAGTTAAAAAAGAAAAAAAAAGAAAAAGAAATTATTGATCAATCAAAATGCCTCAGGTTATTTCTGAGTGCCTAGAAAACTAATTTTTCCATATCAATAACACTACATTGCAAGTAGGTGACTAGGGCCTCCTAAATCGTGAACTTCTTGGTTGATTCAAGCATCATAAAAGAACTAGGAACAAACATAATTATGTTCAAAGACCAGTGAGGAAACCAAAATCAACATGTCTGGTAAATATAGATAAGGAAACAGTACATTTCACTCATTGTTTAACAGTCTAGCTGAAAACTCCACAGGCTGGCGACAGACAGTGAAATGCACTGTCGGAAAACAAACAGAATTAAGAAGGAAAAGAAAGTTATAGTTAAGTTTAGATGGCCTATAACAAATAATTAAATCATCACTCCTGCCCTTCTTCACCTTTCAATATTTTTTCAAATATTATAGTTTTGGGTTTCATTGTCTTGTCCAGCAATAGCATAAGACATTCTAAATTCAAAAACATGTTTCAAAGCATGGAGGAAAATTCCTTCATGTTCAAAGTAAGTAGTAAGAGTACTTTGTTGTGAATATTGCACTGCAATGTGACAGCTCAGTTTTTGTCTACCAACAAAAATCAAACCTGTATGGGATAAAAACTTCTCTCTGCCAAGGGGAAACAATGATATAATCTAATATTTTTTTTATTGTACCTTATACTCCCATTCCTGTGACCCATTTTAAAAAAGCACTAAAAATGAACAAAGCACCATCTGTATGGAGAGAGATGCAGTAAATTATGCATGTGTACATAAATAATTCAAATGCATCTGGGACATTTTTAGGAATGTTATCGGTTTATTCCTTGGAAATGATTAATATTTATATCTAATAAATATTTGTATAAATAATCAATTAGGTATTGAGTACGTTATGTTACAGAAAAAGTATATTTGGAACTTGTTATAAAATATATACGGTAGTAAGTCTACCTTGGTCATTAGTATACATGCAAAGTATTGTATGCTAGTAAAAGTAAAGTTGGCAGTGGCGATCTAGAAGTCTTGAATTGGGGAGCTGATTGGGGGGGGGACGCGAAGGTGAAGTGTGGGCTCCATGATCAGTTGAGGGGCGCTAATTTACAAAATATGGTAATTTTAGGTGATTTTTAACTACTTGACCGTGATTTTTAACTACTTGACCGTGATTTTTGGGGGTAGACGGACGTGAGTAATTTGGGGAGGGGGCGTGCGCCCCGCACCCTCTCCTAGATACGCCACTGAAAGTTAGGAGAATAACCCATAACCCGCAGCATCATTGTGCCGAATTGGGTATGGGTGCGTCCTGTGACTAACTAACCGCTGTAAAAAGGCGCTTATAGAGACAAACATGTGAATGGAACGACCTTGACATCAACAAGTGACGTTTTGACCATAGTCAATAGAAAAATACTATACTTCATAACCCAAAATAATATTATGTATTATTCTATTTTTATTATTTTATTTTTATTATTTGGTATTTTTCTATTAGACTAGAAAAAAAATCTGAAAAAAATGAGTTAGAGGGAGTGGAATGTTAGAAGCAATCCACATAGCCAGATATCCTAATTATTTCCTTCTGGTCACCCTAAGCCCTGTTGACACTTGATTTTACTCCTTGTATACAAATGGCAGCCGTTTTTTAAAATGCCCGCCAAATTTGTCTAAAATGTGCATAAAATTGAAACTAAATAAGCTACAGATATGATTTTGAGGTCTAAACTCATAATTTCTAGACAGGCAACAAACTAGACATATAAAAACTACTGTCACTCAAGCAAGAATGGAACATAATTAAAAAATATGTGTTTATTTGTTTAAAAATAATCGAAAAATATACTTACTTAATATGTACATAAAATAAGAACGAGTATATAAGCTAGTTTTCTATGTAATCCAGATAGATTTTTGAACAAAAATAGATTTTATTGACTAATTTTATCATTTTTACTGCGCTGAATTCAAAAAAAGTTAGGTGCCATTATAGGTGCCATTTTTTTCCCAAAGTCATCGGCCGCCATTTTGAATTTCAAGATGGCTGACGCACCACATAAAACATGGTCATGATTGGTGTCAATGGAAAGCAGTGGCGGATCCAGGGGGGTTCAAGGTGTTCAGACGAACTCCCCTCTGTGAAGAAATGTAACAAAATACTATTGGGTCCTGGCTTACAAAACGCATTACCAACCGTTTCTTGTGCATTGTGCGGGACGGTCCCGCTTCAAAGTGATTTTGAATGTAACACGCATTTGGCAGAAACACATGCGTGATCTTAAATTTGTCACGCATTTAGTCCACGCATGACGACAAATAATCACAAATTCAGGGAAAACATATTTAAAATTAGAAGAAATTAGTTTTATTAAAATTATAAAACAATCATGCAGTAACTTAAGTCATTAGAGAGCTTTCGTTATCGCGTTTTGAGATTCAATTCACCAAAAGCTTTGGCGGCGCGTGTGGTCTTGCACGTTCATTGTCACAATGTTGATTATCCATGAAGCTATCCAAAAATAAAAACAAATTGAATTAAATATTTGGATAAATAATTTTCTCATTATAAATAAAGACAACGAAATTCCTAAAAAATATATATATATTAACTACCAAAAGTCAAAAGAAAAGAAGCTTGTTATTTTTAATGTAGGCCTATTTAATCTTGAATGTTCTAATGTTTCTTAATTCATTTTTTAAAAAATATTTTAAATACAAAAGAATTTGTTTCTGTATTAGTTTCAACAAAGAAGTTTCTGCAATATGGGAGAATTTTTTTTGTTTTTTTTTGTTTGGTTTTGTTTTGTTCTTGTTTTCAAAATGTCTATCTACTTTTAAATTTTGATTTTTAATTGTGTATAGAAGATGAATGTGCATGTTTTTTTTGTACGCAAGATTGTCTTTGAGTCGGGTTAACTCACTGAAATCTAAAAAAAAAAGGATCTGCTATCAAAAAACTCCAAATATTAAGTTAGTTCTGGCTATATCTGCAAAAGCCCGAGAAGCTTTTTAAATTTAGTAGACTCAAAATTGAGGTGGTTTGAGGCTTTACTTTACAGAATATAGCACTATTACGATAGCTACTTGCCACCTGCTAATTTTCCCCACTGATTTTTTTTTCTACCTGGAGAGTTATTCCCAGCCCAGGCTATTACCCCCTCCCCCCCCCATTTTTTGGATGCATTGTTCCTCCTAGTTTTCCTATTGATTTTTTTTCCATCAGGTTATTTTTATTATACTTTATAAGAGAGAACATATTTTTTTTTTTTTTTTTGTGTTTTCTCTATATCAATTAATTATTATCTAGTCATTGTATGGTTACACTAAAAAGGTGTGCCGATGATACAAAAGTGTTATTCAATCAATTGACTGATTGACTATTGATGCATTCGCAATACCGTATTGATGAAGACTAAATACACATTGTAGAAACATTTTGAAAGTTTAAATCTGATTTTACATGAGAAATACAGGAAAGAAAACAGGATATCTTTATAACATGCTTCCTTTTTTGGAATTTCGATATCACACCTTTTTCCTAGTCGTTCTATATACCCATATTTCATCCACAAAAAAAACACTCTATTATTTCTGTACTTCTACAGTACTTCGGAGGTCAATGCCCATTAGTGATTCTCTTCTACGATACGCCTACTACTGAAAGGTCCACTGAATAATTACAGATAAGAAAGTATAATACATACTCCAAGTATTGAAATACACGCCATCGTGTTGGGATTCAATATTTCGACATTAATTATGTCATCGTACGACATGTCGTATTGTGTGTTACGGTTGATGGTAGCAAATACGCCTATATCATTAAATATATTTCATTTAATAATTGTTATTTAATTTGTTTATCAGAAAATTAGGTTAATTTATGTTTTATAAAGTATGCGTATTATATATATATAGACTTAGCGACACTAGCATTCAATTAAATACATTAGAAACACTGTTTTGGCTCGACGTCGTAATAATTATGTACGAAAGTGTATTCTTCAGGCCTATCAGTTCATCGATCTATGGAAGAAAGAATCCAAATACTCATTGAT
>NW_022715767.1:778244-780136 GCF_011630105.1 Anneissia japonica
ACGTGCATTTTCTTAGCTTTGCCAATATAAATAAGTATTATCAAACAATCATTCAATCAATCGTTTCAGGGTGGGTCCAGGAGACACGGGTCTATCCCAACCCCCAAAAAATAAAGAAGAAAGAGAGACCAGAAAGAAGGGAGCATGATGTCACTATAGGCTTACTCCAAAACAACAAATACAAGGAAGAGCAGTGATGGGAATTCAATACACTACCTCATTCCTAAAGCCCCTTCCAATTTCCATCTTAGAAAACTTAAAGAATTTATCCTCCAATAGGCTGGAAAGGACTCCCTGTACAGGCGAATGCTTTGTTCATTTTTAAGTCAGTAATTAAAACAACTATAATAATCTCACTACAATAATTATAATTACAATAATAGTAATAATAATAATAATAATAATGATAATAATAATAATTTTAATATTGGTTGCCTTTTTGCCCTTTAAACCTGTTTCCTTTTGCTGTTATTGTGATGTGGGTCTATTTGTTGAAAAATGTTTAAATGTTGATTGTTTAGATTTTTCTGCTTGAACCCTTTACTTTTGTAAAATTTTCAACCCATTTTGAGTGATGAATAAAAAATGATTTTATTTTATTTGAATCGGAGACCTAAAGATCCCCCCGTTTTAGCGCACACAGAGGCTACCACCAGTTTAGGCAACTGAGCTAAGCTGCTCTGCTACCTGGTTATAAATCTATAAGGTATCATTCCAATATTTAATAATAGGCTCTAAAGTAACACTATCAAAATTCAGAGACGGACAAAAATTTACTTTCGCCATAATATATTGTACAGCAAGCCTACGACTTCTGGATCACTTTTTCTTCAGGTCATCTAATAGGTTTGAAAATATCAATATAAAGACGTTTGAGTAACACAATTCATTGATTGTTTTTAATGAAGTGTTACTTTAATACCAAAAAATATGTTGCTCTGAAACATGATAAGGCCAATCTGAATAAAATGACCAGATCGTCCTTTAAGGTCCAATTAATGATGTCGCAGGCGTTTATCATCCGAATATCTGAGTTATTAGTAGTAGTTATGCAGCCGTCCGAGGTTCATACATTTTTTTTTTAAATTAAAATTTCAGGCCTACGCTACCGCGGTTTGCACTGTACGTAAGCCTATGCTAGGCACCGTTTTATAATCGGTTTAAATGTTTCTTTTACGTAGGTATTGATATAAATTTAGAATTTAGCTATTATAATGTTATTATTTAGTGTTTGTATCGAAGAATGTAAAAATTGAATACGGAAATACATCGTAAAAATAGAATAAACTTTGTTGACATGGTACTTCGATCAATCGCCAGGCTAGGCTGCACCATTTCAAATTTGGGGTGGCATATTAAAAATAAATATTTTTAATATGGTTTTAACATTACATCTGCCGATTTAGATTATTTTGAAGAATGTTTGATTGAATTATAATATCTTATGTAATAATTTTACTTTAATTTAAATGGCATGTTTTTATCGATCTGTTTTTAATTTAATTATAAACCCTAATTAATAAGTGGTACAGTATTTCCTAAATTATCATCCAAATATAATTATTCAGTATATTACTGTACTGTATTGCTTCCCTAAAAGGATCCAGTAAATGATAATGTAATATTATTGTCTTATGATTTTTTATATAAATAACCGCATCTTTGTAAATTAAAATATAATTACCGTACTGTATATGTATTCCTTTCCTATTGTGTTGTTTATACAGTGATCTGTATTATTTGTTGTTTGGGTTTGATATTGTGTATGTACAAACCATCTTAAATGGATTTGTTTCAGACACCATTTAAAAATACAGAAACTTCATTTTTTTATTTCAATTCTTTTTTTTAATAATCACAGGTTTGCAATCAATGTGAAAAATTGAAGAAAA
>NW_022715767.1:780734-785906 GCF_011630105.1 Anneissia japonica
TATCACTATAATCACTTTATATATCATTATATTCATTTTATGAGTAAATCTAACTACAATTTGAAGCACTTTAATTTTATTTTAGCTTTTTGGCATTTTTCTCTCTCGGGCATTGGTCATATTTACCTAATTTGCATATTTAAAAGGCCCATATCTTAAAATATATTATGAATGATCTTGTGAAAAAAATTAGACTCGCTCTACTCATAGATGTTAATAAGTTTGCAAAGTTTCATGCATTTTCTTTGTTTAGTTTTAAAGTTATGCCTGGCCAAAATGTGATATTTGATCATATTTTGCGATTTCCCAGCCGACAGTTTTTATCGATTTTTAACAAAATGCGTATTTTGGTAAAGCATATTTGAGATATAAAGCAGTGTATGCAGCATTTTTTATGGGATATTGGCAATAAATGTCATGGACAATGGCTAAATGGAATTTCAAATGGTTTTCTTGTGTATTTTTTGTTTTAAAGGATGTTTAATATGACTTTTTGATCATTTCTGTATATTACAGAAGTAATATACAGAAGTCCAAGTTACCTTGAAGACGACTTTAACTGCTCATAAAATGTAAACCGCTCAACCAATTAAAACAATTTAAAGTGTTTTTTGTTTCATTTTCTGAGATGCAACTGACAAACAAATAAAATTTAACAGAATAGGGAGTTAAAATTTTTGGTTGTGATACCTAATTAATAAGAGAAACTGCAAGTCATACAGTAACTGAAATAGCACTACACTAGCTAGGCCTAGTCTAGCACTAACGTACATTGTACTACATCTGTATTGAGGCCTATTTTAATACACTAATGAGATGGGCTCTTCGTTTCCCATCTTGAATTCAGGTCAAATTATTAAAAAATTTTTTTTTTTCAATCATAGAGTAGTATAGAATAGTCTTAAGAACATTTTCCAGAGAAATTAATGTTATACGACCCTTCGTAATGGAATTATGTATTTTAAAATAACATGAGGTCAAGAATTTAGCCTCAAAGCTTACCTTAATCATGGAGGAATAATAAATAATTATTCCTCCATGCCTTAATTTTGTTGGTTACACACCACTGACTTGGGTTGTTGGCCCTAATATGACAGATTGAGGGCGTCCAGTAGTCACATGACCTAAACCGCTCATGTCGCAACTCTGTCTATATAGGGACTCTAGTAGTAGCTACATGTTCACGTCATTCCATAACGACAGGGGCTGAAATGAACTATAGAATCAGGGTAAGCCCCTACTCTTCCAAAATATCAATGGGTTCTTTAAAGTGCACACTAGCCAGATATGTACACTGGACTTCCATTTATCCGAGAAGACTTGGTTCTACCAACCGAAACCTGAGCAAGGAGCGGTTCGACTACCGACTATGTTAAGGCTATAGTTAGTAGCATCCCTGCCTTACCACTCGACTTGACATGAAGGAAAACAAGTTTTGCTACTAATTTGTTTTCTTTTGGTGATGTCAATAAATGTTTTATGATTCTGATTTTAATTGAATTGTTTTTAAATGAATTTTACTTTCATGGGCGCAGATCATGGGAGAAGGGGGACAAAGGACATGTTCCCCATATTCCAAAGGGAATTGGTCCCCTACTTTTCGACCGTAATGTAATTTCATAAGTCAAGAAGATGCCTGAAAACTGCCGAAATGAACTGCATAAATGTAACCCAGATTTTTTTTTTTAAAGCACTGTATAGCCACAGTACTTACACAATGAGGTTTACAATATATGGGTGTCATTTTCGGCCAACTAGAGGTACTATTTCATCAAATTTTTTCCACTTAGCACCAACCATAGTGGGGCTGAGGTGGATGTGGACTCACAACTGCCCCCACACCTTTCAAAACAGATCTGCACCCTTCTTTAAAGAATCCATTTGCAAATTTGTATTATTTATTAGTAGTAATTTTTTCAAAAAAATCACAATAGTAGAGACAACAGTGGAGGGGGTGTTTATCAGGTGAAATAATGACCTTGTTCAAAAGAGGACTTAATGGTGAATGATCTATTAAAATTGAAGTGTTTTGGTATCAGCATTCCACTTTGCACAGCCCACTGAACTTCTTGTTCAAATCCCCGGTAGGTAAAGACACCCCTGGATTATTCTTTACATCTAGAAGACAGCTTACCTCGATGATATAAAACACTATTCTTCTATTTTTATTTGCACACTTCAATTCAATAGCAATTTAATTTACTGACTTCAAAAAGTTATTTTTTTCCCCTAGCCAAAGTCAAGTCACAATAGGATTTTCCATTCAATGGAATGCTTTGAAAAAAAATTTATTTTTAGTTAAAACACTCATTTGGGATGATGTTGTTTTTCTAAAAACTTATGATCTGTAACAAGTTCAGTAACCGAATTCCGAAAGCAGAGCTCATTATTTTTTGTAAAAACCATAATCAATATTCAAAACATGTCACTGATTTGTTTTACCTGTCAAGTTTAGTACAAATACACAAGAAAATAGCCAGGGACAGAATAAGCAAATAGATGGTTCATTACAGCTGCCCCTCAAACAGAATATATGTAGAGCTGGCCATCCTGCTAGTATGTGCACACAAACCATAATATAAGAGTCAAATTGTTAAAATATTAATAAACATAATTTTCTGATTCATTATGGTTACGTCATCTGTGATGAGATACAAAATACCTACGGTAAGCAGATAATAAATTAATACAACGTCCTACAAAGGACAAATCATTTTTTCACGTACCACAGTAAATAAAGCCAGAGAGAATGCACCTATAAACACATAGCTATTAACATTTTCATTCGTTCAGACTATCTAAATCACACTTTTATTGTCCCACAGTTTACGATATCGTAAAAGAACCAATGCAGAGAGTAGAGCATGATGGAGATTAAGTGATAAGACGGATGAAGAGCTGTCGACTGGCTCCATCTCGCATGTTCCGTCTTTGAGCATAGTCTGTCAAATAAATATCATTATTACTATCTGATTGGTAGTGGAATATGGTATCAACATCACAGTGCATACCTTCATGACATTAATCCTGGTGACGAATCTAGAACACATGCTGAGCTGTAGTTTGTTGACAGGTCAATCAAAGTTCAGTTGAGTTCATCTTAATCCAAGGAGGCCCAGGCCCCAGATTTACCTTAGGGCTGTGGAAAAATACGACATAAACAGATTACAAGATAATTCAGGTGATAATAAAAAAGGCAAAAGTTAAAATTAAAGAGGTATATAAATCCTTAAACATATTAATTCAAGCTGGTTTGCTTGTGCCCAAAAGAATATAATTTTGAGGCACCTGGTGAAATGATGTCAGTTAACCAGTTCTGTATGGCTGGCTTGATGCTAGAATATTCAAATTATTTAATAGAATGTTCAACATAAAATAAAGAGATGAAACATTTTGTACATCAACACTGAGGTTGTTCCATTCTAAATTTCTAATTCTATTGGAATGGGTTTCTTATAGGCCTATTCAGAATTTTGACATAGCTAAATAGTGGGGCTTGGCTAGTTTTTTTTTGGTTATGACATTTTGTCAGGACTGAACTCGAAATCTTGAAAGTGAAAGGCAAACACTTAACTTCTAAGCCACAACACAATTGCACAGATAATTAAGATAGTAATTATTCATTCACACCTTCTGCAATAAGTAACTATACATAGCCTTTTAAATTTATTGTTAAGTGTAACTTCAAATAATATACATAAACTTTAAATAAATATCGAATAGGCCTAATAGAAAGGTAATGGTAAAAGTTAAAACTAGAGCACTATCTCAGCGCACATGCTAGAATGGTTATCTCTGTTAATTTTCCTTTTAGTTTAGAATTAATATTATAAACATTGTAATATACTATAATTTGGGGATTCACAATTCAAGCATAAACAAGGATGGTTTTTACCTTCCTACTTAGCTAATATTTTTTTCCTTACAAAAGAACTATTATAGCTGATGAATTTGTTGAGGTACCTAATTATATATTTCTGATTTTGTTTCTCCATTGAGATGTTTTGGAACTTTATATATCTATATTTAAGTACTGCCATCTTTATTGATTGTCATATTTGGTATAGCACGTGTGTAGATTTGCGTGTAAATTTGTTCTGTGTGCACACAATGACGTGTGAGTTGATAATACTAGGAAGTACCAGTCGTTGATTGAACCACAAAGTTTTGTAAACAAACTTGGTCTATGTACTTATGATTTAAGGCTGAAATAATCCAGTTAAGTAGAAAAGCAACTTCACACTGAGAATGAAATTAACGCAAGGACGCATTATATACCTCTTCAGTCCAGTCACTTATGCTGCATTTGTGCTGTAACCATGGCAAACATGCATGTTTCATAAACATGCATCATGAATTTACATATACAACACTTATGTAAAACAACAATAGGACTTTGACATAGTGTTAATAACAGAATAACATTAATAACAAATACTGTACAACAAACCCACACATACACTAATAATAAGTCTGGTAAGCAAAAATAAATATCTTAAAATAAAGATAATAAATCCAGATTTTATTGATATTTTAGTAATAATATTATTTTACACTGGATATATTTGAAAATGTCCTAGTTTAATTTAAAAACTGCTATCTTACTAATTTTGGCACTGATAAAAAAAAATATCATGGGCTTTAAAATGCTTAAAAAGTGGCTTATAGGCCTATGTATATAAATCTATTTTATTGCACTAAACTAACCTTTATATATCTATACATCATGCTGTTCTGTTATTTTCCTCATTTTAAATGTTAAAACAAAAATTTTTAATGATTTGGTGATGGTTTCTGCCTAAGAAATGCCTGAAATTCTGAACTTTAAAGGCTGATTTCTCAAATATTGTTCTTAAAACATCTGTATGGTTAAACTCCTGCAACTTTATATTGAAATGTCGGATTTAAATGACTGTTTACCATTTTATGGTTCTCATTTTACTCTCCAACCCTGTATTAATAACTAAAAGTAGATTTTTTGCGATGAGTGACTGGTTTGGCTTGTCTTTGCCACATATACTATTGTAGTTTGTAGTAAAGCGCATCGCTCCCAAAGTTGTACTTCAATAATTTTGGCAATAATCCAATGAAACACGCCTAACGTAGAGTACGCAACGCTTGAGTGCTCTCCGGAGTTGGGGTGGGACACTCTACTACTATCCAGCACTGTAC
>NW_022715767.1:786076-803726 GCF_011630105.1 Anneissia japonica
GAACTTGTGTCTCATTTAAAATAAAGAAAACAGTTTTACTAGCCATAGGTTGTGTGTATGTGTTTTAATGCTATTGAATATATTTGTTTTACTTTGTTTGATGTTTGTGGCTGCCATACTTTGTACAGGAACCTTGTTCATCCTTGGCCTTGTCCTCCAAATTTTTTGCAATGTTTGAGGAAATAAATATATTATTACTGGTAAGCAAAAATAAATATCTTAAAATAAAGATAATACATCCAGATTTTATTGATATTTTAGTAATAATATTATTTTACACTGGATAATTTGAAAATGTCCTAGTTTAATTTGAAAACTGCTATCTTACTAATTTTGGCACTGATAAAAAAAAATATCATGGGCTTTAAAATGCTTAAAAAGTGGCTTATAGGCCTATGTGGCAAAGACAAGCCAAACCAGTCACTCGTCGCAAATCCTGTATTGGAGATAATGGCCAAAACATGCTGAAATGTCAACATTTTTAAAATCTATTTTATTGCACTAAACTAACCTTTATATATCTATACATCATGCTGTGCTGTTATTTTCCTCATTTTAAATGTTAAAACAAAATTTTTTAATGATTTGGTGATGGTTTCTGCCTAAGAAATGCCTGAAATTCTGAAATTTTAAAGGCTGATTTCTCAAATATTGTTCTTAAAACATCTGTATGGTTAAACTCCTGCAAATTTATAATGAAATGTCGAATTTAAATGACTGTTTACCAGTTTATAGTTCTCATTTTACTCTCCAACACTGTATTAATAACTAAAAATCAATTTTTTGCGACGAGTGACTGGTTTGGCTTGTCTTTGCCACATATACTATTGTAGTTTGTAGTAAAGCGCATCGCTCCCAAAGTTGTACTTCAATAATTTTGGCAATAATCCAATGAAACACGCCTAACGTAGAGTACGCAACGCTTGAGTGCTCTCCGGAGTTGGGGTGGGACACTCTACTACTATCCAGCACTGTACTTTTATAGATAATGGGGTTAAGCAACTGTCATTACACCACTGATTACCGATAGACTATTAAAAAAAATCTTGGTAGGTAGGGGAAGCATCTATGCTAAATGAAAACATATGATATAGGCCTATTTCTGTAATCCAATTTCAGGCATTTTCATTTTCAGATTAAGAAATATCATTAATACAATTTTTAAAGCGGTTGCAAACCTTTTTTCACATTTTTTTTCTAACAATACTGTTACACTCTTAAGGTAAATACAAAATTTCAAACAGGTGGGAAAATTAATACAGCACCACATCACTGTCTCCACATTTTTGAGCCGGATGTTTCAAAATTAGGTCACGAGACATAACATTCACCTGCAAGTGGGTCAATTACATAATCATTTTTGCCTGCTTCCATTATTTCCTTCCATGTGTTTGGAAAATGTAACCATCTTGAGTAATGCATGTTTATGTATTTTATATGGCTTTTAATTGCTGAAATAAAGATTTGATGATGATTGGTTGTTATCCTGTACTGACTCATGTGCCTGCTGTCCTATAGACCATTTTCCGCAAAATCTGAATGAAAACCTGGCAACTACCACTGGGGGACTTCACGAGGCCTACGCACTTCACGCTACAAGATATTTTTTCTTGCAAATTAATCTAAATAGACCCTAGTTGTGGAGTCATTGGTAAAATTAGTTATATAACACACAATATAATAAAGAATAAATAAAATTGGGAATTTGTTAGCACCTGTTAGAGAAATTTTATTTGTCACTGGAGCTTAAAAATATCAATAAGAATTATCTATTAAAGAGATAAGTTTTAAGGAGGGTATTGACTGCATCAGTATGAAGTTGATCGACGTTCAGATGGAAGAGAATTCAAAACTATAGTTATACATGCAAACATGGAAGTAAGACACTGTGTAATTCGGTGTCATAATGTTTTGGAAAAACCAATGTTAAAACCAAAAATAAAGAAACAAATTTATCAGCCATTCAGCTAACATACTCCATAAATATTATAAGCAGGATTGTTTGTTTTTTTTTTTTTATGACTAGAAAGTCAAATTCTCTTCTGGTCATAACTGCACTAGTAGTTTTGTGACATCAGGTCTGAAATGAATATTTTCTTCATATTTCGTCATATGAATAGAAATCGAATATAAAAAAAATTGTAATTTCGCTCTTCATAAGGATATGAGTATGTAGGCAAAGTTTCATTGTACTCCACCCTTCGGTTTTAGACTGCTATTTTTAGTTTACAAGCATTATAATATGATTTTGATTTGAATTTAATTGGAATATTATGAGTAACATATACTACAGAAAGAAAATAAATGCTTTTAAAATGAAATTGATACCGGTAGATAAAAGTACCGATTTACTTGAATAACCGCAAAAATATTTGAAATTAAATCAATTTTAAAAATCCATCATTTCACAATTTAGGTTGAAAAAAGAAAGTGAAAAAAATGCAAAATTGTTGATTGTAATCTTTTCGAGGTTGTATTGAAAGTTTTTAGTCAATTCTTGGTAAAAAATGTTAAAAATGAAATACATTTGCGGTCTCCAACAGACTAGACAATATCCTCATAAATACCTGCCGATAATCATTTTATATGTTAAACGAATATCAAGTGAATGACTCAACAACATTGTGGTCAGAATGAATTCACAATACCATGTGTCACTACATTATGTCATGCCTTGTACAACATTTCATGTACCGGTATATGGCTGAAAAGGTATAATGTATCGGGTATGTGGCAAATTTCCCATTTGGGGCAACTTTTACCGGGGAAATTTTTACCGGGCCGTTTTTACCTGGGCCACTTTTACCAGGGCCATTTTTACAAGGGCCATTTTTACAGGGGCCATTTTTACTGGGGCCATTTTTACTGGGGCCATTTTTACCGCACACCATCTGTAATCTACTGTTCTCCCATAGAGCCAAGTTATGCTTCATAAACTAAGTCTACTAAGGCTTAGGGATTTTCCCATTTGGGGCCACTTTTACCAGGGCCATTTTTACCGAGGCCATTTTTACCGCACACCATCTGTAATCTACTGTTCTCCCATACAGCCCAGTTATGCTTCATAAACTAAGTCTATTGATGCTTAGGGAGTGAAGTTGTTTTTAGTAGTTAAGACGAAATATGCTGCTGTCATAGGAATTGTACCTAGGACACTGGGATTCTAAAGCAGGCATTTTAAACACTAAGCTATTAGACTACACCATGTATAGGACATAATGATCAGTTAAACTCCAACTGAAAGCAGATGTAATTGAAAGCAGAGGTTAAATCCAAGTCATTTTAATCAGTTCTTCAACTATTTAGCATTTTTTTACACACCGGGTAGAAAAGAAGATATAAGAAAATGATGTAGATTGACTGTTAAAGGGTAAAAGTTAAATTGTTTTGATATCTGTCTCATCGGTTGCTGATAAATTTCTTGATCTTTTTAAATAAATAAACAATTCAATGAATCGAGAAAATAATTTTGTAATTAAACAAATAATTTAATGTTTTAATTAATATTTCATGAGATTTTCCAGATTGTGCATCAATCTGAAGCTCTGAAGCTCTAGGCTGTGAGGCAGGAGTGACCACCTCACTTTCCATTGTGGAAGGTTGGTGCTCTCTTATGTTCCCAGCATATGCCAGTACCCATTTATTCACCGGGGTAAACACAAACGTATATAAAGTACCTTGCCTGAGAACACAAAGTGCGGTAAAAATGGCCCCGGTTAAAATGGCACCGGTAAAAATGGCCCCAAATGACAGGTAGGTAAAAATGGCCCCAATGAAAAAAATTCAGTAATAAAAATGATTTTTTTTTTAAATGCTAAATTTCTTCATGCCCATGGCTGGCATTTGAACATACTGTACTGTATTGTGCAGCTAAGCCTCTGAGAGAGGCAACATAATTGTAAGCTCTAGTATCAGACACACTAAAATGAGAATTATAGATCTCTTGTGATCAATTGAATTTAGTGTCGGCTTTCTTTAAATGAAAAATGGATTTAGAAATGCTTCACAACAGAAGGTTTAAAGACGTTCACAGCTCAAAATAAACTATTAATTCATCAATTTAGATTCTTGAGTGGCATTTGTTTCTAAAAAACTGGAATCCATTGTGTCATTCACTCCAAAATGTTACTTTATACTTTAAAATTAAAACTAAGGAATTAATTATTGCAAGAATGAAATATTCCGTAAGGCACCTATAAAATTGGTCGACATAGGGACTTGGACTGTGACGTGAGAGCTACAGCATTTGAAGCTTAATTTTTAAGGTCTCGCCAGCTGCTGATATATTGCTACTTTACGTTTTTACCATAAGAAATAAGCTGTTGACTGACAGAAAATGTTTAATATCGATCTAATGAGAAGTCATACAGAACTAGCATGCACACACAAAGACTCTTCAAACCATTTCAAAGAAATACAAATTCAGTTGGGAAATACAGTCCTTGCTTCAAATTTTAATGAAGGTGAAGACATTCATAACCATCAATTAAACATCCAGGCAAATGAAGTTTTGCAGCCCTACCATTTTTACATTATCATTTATATGCCTAATGCATCATCAAAATTTTCTGAGCCGAGAATTAATTATCGTTCTTGTTTTTAAAATTTAAAATCTTGACCTCGATAAGGTGATTTCTAACTACTTGATCGAAATTTTTTGGATGGCGACTGCGAGTGGCACAAGTATTTTTTTTTTTTGGTGCGTATGCTCCATAGGGACTTCCCTATACACACCACTGTACAGTATGCAGCACATACTTTTACTAATATTTTAGTAGCTAACTTTAAATCGCTGCTAACTTAAAATCAAGGTTGGAAAATGTACAATTCCAAGCTCTTTATGTATAATACAATTTGCTTGGATGGGAAGCATAATTATCATCAAAATGTCGGTCAACTATATACTGTGCATGGGTGAGAAACAAACATTTTGGGATGCTGAAAATTTAAATATCCTGATATTTCTACCTTGACTTGTTGGGACATACTGTAATATTGCATAATATCATTTGTATCTTACACTGGCTAAGAGTAATGCAATACATCCATGCGCACTCCTTATGTCATCACACATAAATAATACATCATATAACATTTCATATAGTAGGAATGCACCTGGCAATTTACTGAGATTAATATTTCACACCTTTGACACAGGTAAATCCTAATAACACCTCTATCACCAACATACATGTGCAGCACGTGCCCTAAACATTTAAAAACTAATTTCACATCAAAAGGCATGGTATTCAAGTATAAATCAAGTCATTTTGATGGTTCCCAGCATTTACTATCATAAACATAGTTATAAACAGATGTAGAAAACAGCCTAATTGATACGACAGACAAATCCTTTTTTTGAAGAGTCCACTTAATTACTATCAGATGTTTCTAGCTGTTTCTTAGCATTTTCTTAATTCCTATACATGAGAGTAAAAGCCAATGGAATATGGGATTGTAATTGCCAAATCTATTAATTCTGTCGGATTACAAATATCCAAATTAAACAATAACAAAAACATCATTGTTTACTTGGTATCGGTAATCTATTCCGATTTTGTCAAAAAACAGATTCAAAGCTAATCACTCCCTAAAGATTAAAGAGATGATAAGATTAAATAAAAACTGGCTCAAAGCGGATTTGAAGCTCAATAGGGCTAAGATCAGTCTGGAGATTAAGCACTGAGAGGTCAATATAATATAGTAGGAAAAAAGCCTATGACTTTCTAGAGAGAAAATATAAACCTACTTTATATTTTATTAATCATAATACACACGGCATCATGTTGGCATGGTAGTACTCACCAGTATGTTCTAGAATTTAATAATTTATCATTTATGGTAATAAATTGAAAACAAAAACCAATTTTATTGCAAAAACCAATTTGATTTGATTTAAAAAGCTATTTTTATCCTTTCACTATTAAAGAGGAAATCACATGAAACATTTTACCAAATCTTGGCCTAAAATTTGGGACTGAAAATACTGACTCCTTTCCTCATGACGTATTTAAGTATTAAATCTAATTTAATTATGGTTTTTGTCATCATACTCATTTAAACACTTTCCAAGTAAAGATTGCGTGGGTTTGCAGGACTTGCGTAAATCGATCACATTCAATGCCAGTTTGTTTATAGAGTATCCGATTGTTGATCATATCATAAAAAGAATGTTATTTAAACATGATAAATTAATCTTGATATTTCAAACCCTTCAACACTTTCTGGGTTAATGTATTCATTCTCTGAATGAGAGACATAATGAAACTCAGTTTTAATTGATTTACCAACTTTTTAATTGCAAAAAACCAAGCCAAATTAAGAGTATGTATGTAAAGAATCGCTTTAATTAGGTTAATTGTTCACTGCGCCTTTGATAATGTTTTTTGAATTGGCGCGTTATAAATTTCTGCATATTATTATTATTATTATTATTATTATTAATATTATTATTAATGTCTGTTAAAATTTTTAAGAAATAAAGTAATTTTTTTTTCAGTTTTCAATTCAGAACTAACTTTCCATAAAAGTAAGAAATTTCCATAAAAGTAAGAAATTCAAATATTTTACATTAGTTTAATTTCAAATATTGTTTTCAAAGAAGAAACTACTACATCAATAAGCAACAGTATGGGTTCTAAAAATAAAAAATATTAAATACTAATAGCATCTTTCCTAAGATATGTATTTGCTTATCCTGTTGCTTAACAGATTTTTTTTAAATGACAATTTTTTTTTACTGTAAAATTAGGCTAGTGTCAACAATAGGGCACAGGTGTGTAATGCAGGTGAGGCAAGTACCATAGAGAATGCCATACATGTAAAAATGCTGATGATGCAAGCCATCAACTTGATACAATAACCAATTAGGAACATGCAGATTGTTTACAAGGTTGGTCTGTTAGTCATCCATCGATCATAGATACCATTCATCTCAGATAATGATAGCGTTGTGGCCTCAGTGGTTATCATCACACCCCAATGTTCACACCTTCCCAGTGGTACCAGCAACAGGGGGCACTCTCACATTTAAAGTTGGCATGGTTGTTACAAAAGAGATGGATAGATACATTACTTGATGCATGTTATGAATGAATGAATGAATGAATAAAAGAGTGAGTGAGTGAGTAAATAAATGAACAACTGCTCTACAGATACATTGTTTTGATTTATGTACATTTCTATGTGTATTTGACTGTAATATTTACACCAAAAGTGTGCTTCAGATCAAAATTAACTTATAATGTATCATATACCATTACCACATTTCTTATGATTAACAAAAGCAAGATATTACAGCATTCTACAATTCTTTTCTTAGAAAATAAATAATAGAAATATTAAAAGTTTCTGCCTTCCAATGTACAGATTGTAAAATGATTTTTCCATATATAGGGAATTCTTTAATCCCTTTAAATGTGCTATTATGCAATGCTTGTTTACTGAATTTTAGAAGGCTTTTCTAGATTTCAACAAAGATAAATCTATCTATACCAGTAAAATTTAAGATTTGATTGACTTTCAACCAGTAAATTTTAAAAAAGGTGTCATATCACTATTTAAACAAGTTTGTTAAATAATGTTGTATTGTAAACGTTGCTTTGCTTAACGAAGCGCATGATGGCAATCTATTATCCTACGTGTTATCAATTAAAGCCATCTATGATTGTGAGCACCAAAACAAAGATTCATTCTGCTCACAGAACGTAATACGATCTCCCACGCTGATCATACTTAATCGGCCAGTTGGTACCAGTTGTTAGTGTAGTAACTGAGACATCGTTTGTTTCTGTCAATAAACCAACCGGAAAATTGAATCAAAAAATAATTTTCATTGTGGAATCACTGGATTCATCTAACAAGGCTTCATTTGGGAATTACATGTTTTGCAGGTGATAAATATTTGTGAAATACTGTACAGATATAATTAGATAACGATAAAGAAGAGTTCCCATTCACTGATGACGTACATGGTCAATTGTCACAGCTAATTAATGCTACATTTAGTTGTAGCATCATAAAAATCTATTAAGGCTTCCTCATTCAGTATCTAATTTTGGAAACATCAAATTGCTTTTAATATCTCATTACATCAAAGTTATAATACGATAATGCATTATAAAACATCTTTTACCATAATAAAATTAATATCTACACTAAAAATTGTAAATTGGAATAATAAAAAGACACTATCTGACTTTATGTGAAAATCACTAAGACTAGTTGGAGAATATTAACAGTCAAAAAACAATTTTCTTATATGGCTACAAAATTTGAAAAAAAGTATGGTTGGATATGATAATAAAGGGAATGTATAGGCATTAGCAGAAGAATACTTGAATAAATATATGACAATTCATACCAATGACCAATGGTGTACAGCATATTTTCTGTCTCTTATACACATCTAGATGTGTATAAGAGACAGACATTAAGTACATCACAGAAAATAATATTTATTTTCTATAGTACATCACATATTAATTAGATATCTATGGTTGCCAAAAATCGCTGGTAAAACATCACAAGAAATGTGTTGGCACTTCATTTTTACTACAGGTATATAATGGTGATGTGATGACGATGAATTTTACTATATATGTGTGTCATTTCCGGTCATCTAGAGCTACTATTTCCTAAAATTTTTTTGGTTGGGCCTGAGGTGGGCTCACAAATTGTCACCCCCTCACCTTTTTGAAACAGAGCTGCGCCCTTGTCAAAACCATGCCCCCACCCCGCTTGGTGCTTGCCAAATTGCATTATCCACCCCCATTGCTGAATCCTAGATCTGTCACTGTATGCACCGTTCCATACTTTGCAAATGCTTTTAATTGTGTTTTAATTTGACAATTAAAAGTTCAATAAAATTCATCATAAATACTTTACTTTTATGCCTACCACCTTAAAAAAGAAATTATAAAAATTAACTCCTTTTTTCTATCTGTGATTACTTAAAATATTTTTATGAATTCATATATGTGAGCAATTAATCACATGTTGACAACTATCACAACTGACGGAAGATGAGTAAGAAATAATTGATGATGTCACTAATTTCAGACCTTAATGACTTAGTAATCAGGACATCAAAATGTATGAATAAATACATCAACTTGCCATCGATTTATTGTGACTACTGATATTGCAAAACCAAATCCAAAACCTTAAGTGTATTTACCACAAAAGAAGAGAATTTGAGCATAATATTATTTACTGTGCAAAATAATATGTTAGAGATAATTTGACAGACAGCAGTACTTCATAGAATAATACATTTCATTAATTACATACTTTTAATCATATCTAATTATTTTCAGTATTGCATCCTACTGATATGGAATGATGGAAAGGTAGCTGACCTTTCAATGTAATGGTTCTGGGTTCAAATCCTAATAATAATATTAATTACAATAATTATTATCATTTCTCTGAGTGGCATAGATAAAATTTTGGGTGGGGTTTTAAAGTTCAAAAAGCGAGAACAGGGAAAATAATTACATTCCATCATTCTTCTTTTTCCAAATATGAACAAACTTTACTTTGAAAGACTTCTGCTGTCACTTGCTCTATTTCTGTACCAGATTTTTACTTGGTACATAAGCCATTATAATATATAGTATAATTTTTAATATTATTTTGTGTATTGTATATTGTACATAGGCCTACACATGTGTACATCCATCATTCATTACATGTATTTGTTCTTGTCAACTTGTGGAGGCTGTTTCTGAGGCCCCCAGACATTGCCCTAGTTACATGAACCTGCCCCTACTATTATGCCCTTTTCTGTCCACTCCTAAACCGCATAATGAGATATGATGTTATAAAGCACCATTTCATTCAGGTAATCTTTAAAATATTAATGAAATACAGTAAAAAAAAAAAGGAAAGTTTCTCATTTCAAAGCAATCGGCAATTTTTCCTGTAACTAATAGTGTGAATCTCGTTGCTAGCGGCAACTGCTTCATCAATCCGCTTTGGAGATGAAAATGAGTATGATAAGGGTAACAACGATATGTGTAACAGCCCATTGAAAGATATCGGTGACAGCTGTTGGGAACATGGGCTAATGGTGAGCAAGAGGAAATAGCTATAAATAATGAGGCGAATTAAATAACACAAATGATGAGAACAGTGAGGACAAGAATAGTAGATGATGATGATGAGGGTGGCTATGTACTTGCATAAAGAATGGTAATGAAGATTGGTGATAAAAATGATAGTGGTGATGATGAAGAAGAAGATAAAGAAGATATTGATGATTGCAGATATTAGTTAGACTTGTTGTTCCTACCACTAGATGTGTTTCTGGTGACAGCATTTAGTGTCATTGGATCCAGGTTATGGAACCTCCCAGTTTGCATCTGTGAATCCAAAAACTTGGTTGATTTTAAGAAGATTTTAAATACCCATTTGTTTCTGAAAATTTAAGTTTTTGTTGGAATTTTAACTTCATATTTGTTATCATTTAAGGTACATTGTTTTATGATATTGCTATTTTAACCTGAATTTTAATGATTTGCTTTTACATGTGTATAATAACTACGGTTTAATGTGTACGGCACTCTGGTCTCTTTTGGAAGGGCACCTAATAAAAGATTATTATTATTATGCAGATGATGAAGATGAATGAAAATTAACCATCCTGATTTGAGGTAGATAACAGGATAAATCCTCTGGTTGTACCTCTCCGAATTGGCTGACATAACAACAGACCTTTCTTGACTGTCAATCAAACTTAACCAACCAATCAAAACATTGCTTAAGAAAATGTGCATGTCCCACATACGCAGTTTAAGCTATCTTTTTTGGGACCTTAGCAACAATATTCAAGGATAGTAAGAGAAAAATAAATAAAATCATTTGTACATGTACAGCAGAACCACGTGTTCTATGGTACTTTTGGTAGTATTGGGGATCCAGTTATTTATTTAGCTTATGTACAGAGGCCTAGAGGTGTGAGCCATATGTATACAGGGTGTGTCATACTTCCTAAGCTCACACTTACCAATCAAGTACTCTTGTTTACCTTGCTCTCTTAAATAAATATTATCTCCATGATAGTACTTGGTTGGTTAAGCTCACAATTAGTAGTTGTTAATTTAAAAGATAACAATTGTTTAGGTATATTCACATAATTAAATTATTATTCTTTGTTGTCATACATACTGTTTTCATCATTACTGAGTATTGCATATTTGTTTTGTCCGTGCCCTTGTACTGCGGGAAGAACCATTGTCAATTAGAGGGCAGTGTACCTTAGTATGCAGTCTTAGAATATTTTAAAGGTCACTGGTTCGATTCATGCAACACTCTATAATTCCTTTGCTCTCTTAATTTTAATTTGCTGAATTAAAAAAAAAATGTAACATGAAAATTATATTTTAATGAGACATGATTCTTGAAATTAAAAAACATGACAAGTTCAAAGAAATGTCCATCATGCCGACTATTAAAAACGGAAGATTTAGGAACTCTTTTCTGCTTTCAGCAATTATTAAATTTAATAAGAGAAAATTAAGATAATGTATGTTATAAGTGGAATTCATGTATTTTAGAATTGTTTTTGTGATACCATATGTGCTTTCTAATATTTATATTTATACTGGAGTAGATTTGCAATAAGGAAGAAAAATTTCACAATTGTACTTTGTATTTTTAATATAGCTTAATTTTTAGTCGAGGACCCTTAGTGCCCAGGGGGCCTGGTCGCTCCATTCCCCATCAGTTGAGTATCCATTAACACTAAGTATAATGTTAAGCTCTTGTAACATTATTTACTTGATGTCGTAAGGATACATGAATAGGACAAACATTATCTTAGCATGAACTGGGTATTTCCGTAGGAGAAAGTGAGCATTTTGGCGTAAAAGGCGCTACTGCCTGCCAGTTGTACAGAGACAGTAAACGAGTAATCTATATGACATGCAAATATCACCCTTGGGTTGTTTGATATTCAAAGTAAAACATGATTTAGATAATACAAACAGTATCTACTATTTACTTTAAAAAAATGAAAAAATAATAATTTCCCACCTCACCCCCCCCAAAAATATATATTTTTTTCAATACCATAGAAGACATGCGCTTAAGGGTGATAAACTAATATTTTTTTTTTGTTGGCTTTATACTAAACTAATTCAATGGTAAACTTATACCACTGAATAGGGGTCAGGTATAACAAGATTATTGGCGATTAGCTTTGTTCATTGTTAACTTTCCTTCAGTAATCGAAGTGTTCTTAATGCGTTTTTAATTGTTTCATAAAAAACAAATGAAGTTCTTTGTTTCTTTGTGAACACTTCATGAGTTGCAGCTTATTCTAGGGATAAAAAATAATCTACTTATGGAGGCCCTTTGAATATCAATGGACATGTTGTCTACAAATTAGTTATAGCTACAATATCAAACGATATTATTGAAATGTCCAAATAAAATGTTATAAAATAATAACATTTATTTTATTTTGACAATTTTAAATGAGGTGGTCCATCCAGCCGAAGCTGATCATTAGGGACCCCCAGTACACACAGTAACACAAAACAAAATAGAAAATTAAACTAAGTAATTCAAAGTAATATACTGAAAATAAATTTTAGACGACAGTAAGTAGCCCTAATGAAATAATCAATAAACAAAAAATAAATAAAAATATGCAGATGAGGAAAAGAAAAAAAATGGATTAATTCTAAATTATATATAAAACTGAACAAAAATTATTAAAGAAAATCTGAAAGGAAATTACACTTAAAGATGCAATGCTACTAATAATGGATTGATTTTTAGAGAGAATGGGGACATACATTATTCTCATTGCTTCGAATATAACATTGCAATTTCCAGAAAACATGGTACAAATGTATCCTGTAAAAGTTGTACCTATAAATTGGCCCTGGTAAAAGTTTTACTGATAAAGCCAGCACTTATTGCATCACATGACTGTCGGCCGACAAATCAAACTCTGTGAACATTAGATGACGTGACAGCGTCTGCTCATTGTCGGCAGCAGCCAATGACACTGGGCAATTTTATCTACTGGTATTTGGCTAAACTAAGGCCTATTTTATTTTTATGGGCCAATTTTTACTCTGGTCATTTTTACTTAGTTCTATGTTTAATTTTAATAGCCTACTAAACAGATTAAAAACTACAGCCCTACCCCCACCGTCACCCCTCCCACCACATTACATTTACTTTATTCCCCAACTATTTGGCATACAGTAGCTATGGTGCTTACTACCATTTCTACCAGGTACCCATTTGACTCTTCAATTGTGTGAAGCAATGACAGGCAAAGGTTAGAGCTCCTGACTATTGCACAGATGGGTTCTCAAGTTCAGTGCCACGGTGGTGGGGCCCGCAAGAGCGAATCCCTTTAATGTCCAGACGATCTGAGGGTTTACACAACGTAAGGCCCTATAAAAAATATTATTAGTTTATCACCCTATCTGGGCAGGAAAAGAGATGAGGGAGGGAGGTTTTTTTTTAAATTTTTTATTTTGCTAATCACCCTTGGGTTGTTTGCTGGTGCATTGATATTCAAAGTAAAACATGATTTAGATAATAAAGCAAACAATATTTACTAACTATTTAATAAAATGAATGAAAAAAAAAAATAAATAAAATAATTTTTTTTTTAAATCAAAAAAAAATTTTTTTTTTTTCACTACCATAAAATACATGCGCGCGAGGGTGATAAACTAATAATTTTTTTTATTGGGCCTAATGTAATTAACTGAATAGATGTGAATTGATTAACATGATCATTCAGGGCTGTAGTTACTTTAGGTCTACTTTTTATCCCTCATCCTGACGTTCGCCATGACGAACAGTGCAAAGATCACGATCCACGTCTGAACAAAGATAAGTATCTTGACCAAAATCATTTAAATCAAAAACAAGCTCTGCTATGTTCTGCCTGAATTATTTTAAATTTTGAAGTTTCAAAACACTGATAAAAAAGAAAGCCAGGAGTACTTTAGGGCTGATACATGACTTCCTAAATATATTGTTATTTTTTTCCCTTTCTTTTTATTGTGTTTTAATAAAAGCACAGTCATATTAATTTCAGTGAAAATTATTTCACATGAGGCTTCAATAATGGCTTAACAATGCTCTTATTGTCCATTGTTTTAATTGTACTCCTTTCCTTGTGGGTTCCTTTGTCGGCTAAAGTACAATGAAGTTTGATTCTAGACTGCTGTTGATCAACTTTTCACTACATTGTTATTTATAGGCCTCATTGTTTTCAAACTTAATATAAATAACTCCTTCATCTGTACTTTATAATATCACAGATTAGGCGTTGTGGAAAAACAAAAACAGGTTGTTAATTCATGATCACGGCCGTATACCATTACACCTGATTACCCCATTTAGGAACAAATCATTTACAACTAATTAACCTATTGCTGTAAAATAGAAATTAATTTTTAGAGCATGAATAAAGTTAATCAAAAAGGATTTTCACTGACCAATTTAGTGCTTATTATGTTCTAACTTTAACTTAATTGAATTAAATATTACTAAAAATAAAGTAAAAGAATTTCACCGTCCAATTATGCTAATTATCCAAATTTAACTACACGATATTACATACAAGATTTTCAAAAATGTTCAATTTATTTAGTTTCAAGTATAAGAATTAAAATCATGTTATATTAAGAGGGTTTGTGGTCTATTTAAACGGAAATTAACAATATGAAGACCAAATTTTAAATTCTTTTCATTCTTGATATACACTGTTGAACATTTAAATTAAACGGACACTTAAAGTACAGTACAGTATCTTAATATTATTGTATGTTATCAATATGAAATGTATCATCTCTTAAAAATGTTGGATGTGTTTTCTTTGCTATGGAAGGCCCCTTAAAGTCAGTAAAGTGGTACTATAGTAAAACTTTACGAAGCATAAACCAACAAACATCAGCATTGCTGTTAGACCATGAAGGTGAAAAAATCTCAAACCTCAATATGGTTAAAAAAATTAAGGCCAAAAAAACTTTTATTCAGGATTTTCCAAAAGTAACTAATGAAGACACATAATGTTATTATTTGATGTACTTGTACTTTCAATAGTACATGAATGCATTTCACAATGCTTTACATTTTGATACATGATTTCCGACACCAGTTAGATGAACGCTGGCTATATCAGGCGTAATTTTAGCAGGATATATTCAGTGTTCAGTGACCCATAAAATTGTTCATTAAACAAATTTTTTAATGTTTAACAAATTATTAATAATTATTATTGATTTTTTCCCCAAGTTTGGAGAACTTGATCAACATTCTATCAAGTTTACTTGGTTTTTTGTTGTTGTTGTTGTTGTTGTCTTTTGTGCAAAAAATATGTTTGGAAACTACAAAATGTGCTAATATTTTGAGTGTTATAATTATAAAAAAAAAAAGTTTTTGGCCTCATCAGTTTAATTTAATATACGCACCACCAGTGATAAATATTTAAATACTATGTTGCTGCGTCATGCCTATTCAAGTAAAGACATCAAACAGTTTGCTAGCTAGGGTGTGCAAATACAAATCCAAAAAAGTTTTGAGTTTAGATAACTTGGCAGAAGGATAAGAATTTAATATCTCAGAAGATGAAGTGTCTGTTAACTGGTGTATCATAACTAAAGAATTTGTGTCCCACCATGAATGAAATCTTTGTAAATTACTGTATTTGCCTAAACAATAAGCATTGTACTGTTCAACCCTAGTGGCTTAGGGCCATAATATCATAATTACTGTAAACACTGTCTTCCATACAAGATATAAATCACTTACATGTTACCTATTATTTATATCTGGTACTAATAAGTGATATTTCTTCTTACATTGCAAAGTCTCAAGTAATAATTGAGAGCTTGTAATAAAATATGATCAAAGACATGTTAAAACAACATTTATATCTGGTCCCAATAAGTAGGTAACGCTAAGTTCTAAATAATCATTAAGTTTTTATCACCATCAAGATGAAAAACATATGTAAAAATTAAGATTTGACTTTCTTGAAAGACCATAAAATTATCGCACAGGCTATATAAGGTAAGCATTAGATCATTTTTAATGTTGGTAATTTGTAAGTTGCTGTAAAATACACAATGGCTATTTATCAGGTTTTATCTACATGCTTTGATGGGCATCAATGATTCCTTGACAATTATAGAAAAAAAAATTATGGGGGTGAAAGCACTATTTGAATTCAAATTTCTTATTTAAGGAATATTATACCTTTTCATTAACCTTCAATTGAAAGTTAAAATAAAAGAAACACTTCCAGTTGAAGCAATGAATAAATTAGCCTATAATAATCTACTAGAAGCCAAATCAAATTATTTGATTATTTAAAGATAAAATAATGTTCCTATATTAATTGAAGACCCTTAAATGACAAATGGTATCTTTTATCAATAGTTCAAGAGTTCAACTATGGATACATACTGATAAATTTAGGCTTAAATTAAATTGTTATGAATAAGGCTGACACTGCTATTAATGTACTGGTACAGCATTGCACAGTTAATGTCCAATAGGCTGTAGGCCAGAAGAGTTTTTGCACTTTCACAACCTATCACAAAATGTTGATAAAGTCCTGTCCAAACTATCAAATTTTAATTGACATAAAACATGTGACATGCCTAAATATGGTCATGATGAAATCACATCATGACCATATATAGGCATATCATGACTATATATGGGCATAAAAGTTTTTTGTCAAAGAAAATTTGATAGGCTGGACAGGACTTAAAGCATGTCAAGCAGTGGTAAAACTTTGTGCTTTAAGTAAAATAATCAGAGGTTCAAATCCAAAGCTGAGCACTTTTTTTTGTGTCCTTATACTTATAGGCAAGACACTTTATTCACAATTTCCCATTACCTCTCACTCTCCATCTAGGAGAATGAGTACCTGGTAGGTTTAAGTATGAAGGATTACTGCCAGTAGCAACATTATGGAACATGGAATACTTCCCTACAGCGCCACGTATGTGTTCTATAGTGTTTGATCTTATGACCAGGATAATGTGAAGCACCTTTTGGCAAAACGGTTTATATTTTGATATTATGACATTTAAACTAGGCCACAAATAAATGCTGGCTCACTTAAATTACAGTATCCCACCTGTGACTGTCACTTTAAAGAAATGACTTATCATAACATTTTGAAACTAAAAACCTGATTTACCAATTTTAATGGATAAAAAAAAATCATCATTTCAAAATAAAACTAGAATATAGACACTATACAAAATTGACACTATTATTTTTTTATTTATATATATTTATTATTTAATCAGGAAAAAACAAACAATATCGAAAATGTTCAGGACCATAAAATGTCTCCTGATTAGGAGTGAGCCATGGTGTTAAAAAATATAGTTCCCTCAATTTGTGGCAAAAAATATTTTTCCTTATTAAGGGTGTCCCAATGGAGGGCGTTCTACTCTAGTTTGTTTGTTTGTTTAATTTATTTCTCCACACACATGAACATATTAACATACATAACAAAAGCTTAATAGCAAAACCAACTAAGAATAATAGTACATTACAGAATAAGTGTGTGGAAGGAGGCCAAAATAAATTTAGAATAAAACTTTAAGCCGTGGCCACCAGTTAAAAATATATAGAAATCCAAAAATATAAA